>NW_013531716.1:2891433-2958468 GCF_000836235.2 Papilio xuthus
GTTTGCTGTCCCACCTCACAGCCCATATCACAACCGCCCACATTATGTAAAATCTCGTACAGAACTTCCAAGTACAATTCATCCACCTGTAATTTTACACTTATATTACAAACAGCGATTGAACATTACTTAAGTTCCCAATAACATCTGTTGTATGAATGGGTCGACTTAAGCGATGAAATACCACGACCACAAAAGACAGGCGAGAAGTAAAAGCGATTCCGCGTTTCGTCTGATGAGTGTACTTGCCGAAAGGTCTAATGTTAGTTGTCTTCCCCTACCTACTCTTTCCTTTTAAGAAAGGTATGGGAAGTTGGATTTGGCAGAGGAGACTTGTATGGAATGGAAATATCTTATTTCTGTTAGTGTCCCCCTCTATCGATTAAAGGTATGCAACACGACATGGAATCATAAGAGTATATTAAAACCAATAGCGTCTAAAATTAATGTTTTCCGTAAATGTTTTTATTTCTCAGTAAGGCGGAATCTTTACTTAGTAGACAAATGGAACAGTCTCTGTGTACATTAACTTTCAAAGTTTACATGAAACAGTAAAAACATCGATATTTATGGATAACAACACGTCCGAATGTATTGCTTAGGTACAGTACACGCGAAGTGGTACTTAGTAACTACAATTTAAAATAACCTTTCGAGAACAATTATAGAAATATCTCATGAATGTATAAGATGATAAAAATGAAAATTAAAAAGCCATTTAAAATATTATAATAAAGAAACAAAAATAAAAATAATAAATGAACAAACATACTAAGTATTTAAAAATAAATATTATACATTTCTTTATTAAGAAGTCCTTAATGTGTATGTTTTTACTAGCCGTTACACATGACTCCGTCCGCATAGAATTAAAAAAGAAACCAATTTAGTTTCTTTTTTAGTAGCCTATATATTCTCCCAGACTATGTTCTATATATCACTCAAAATACATCGATAGGCATGCAGCCGTTCTCGAGATACCTTCTAACAAACTTCTATCCATCCATCCATCCAAACATTCGAATTTATAATATATTAGGTAAGAAGTAACATGTGATAAATATAAAAAAATAAACATTTTTCGAATATTTAAAATCAATAACTAAAATTAATAATTCAATTGGTTCGCTACAGTAAAAAAAATCTACTTATTTATGTAACAAAACTTACAGATGACTCATAGTAGTAAAACAATTTCATTGACCGAGAAAGCACTTAAAAATTCAAATATACCACCAAAAACGTACTACCTAATAACCAGGCACGCAACGAATGAATAAAATGCATTCATAAGGGTTGTTTTCCTTACCCTATGCTAGAGAAAACCCAACCATTTTTAAAAGACAATTCGTACAACATAACATGTACTTTGATGACATCATTTACGAACTGGTAGGGTTATACCTCATCGTGGAAATGATATCGATCTTACGTTAGGCTGTTGGTTTTGATTAGTTGCCCTAGTTACATTGCTTTATAATAAAACATTGTGTTTGTTTATTAGAACACTAAACGGTTAATGTAAGTAACACAGATTGTAATCGTCTTATCAAACGATCTAAATTAACCGGCGAAGTTCTAATTAAAAACCATACTAGCAGTTTCTCACAGTTCTGTCTACTTAATACAATGAAACCTACTTTTGATTAAGTTGGTATATTATTAAATCACGGATATTATGAAGATATACTGAAGAGATACTGTATTCCGTGTTCCCATTGAATGAATCTTCGCGTATTTTTTCTAATAGGATAGGAAATTGCTTATCCGCCAGTCACTCACACAAACAAAAAGGTTTGATTTAGAAATTCATACAATTAAACCCTTTCTATCTTTTTAACAACTTCGTACATCTATAGATACTATTCTTCTACTTCTAGTGCCATTTCAGTAAAGGTTGGCCGCTAATATGGCATATTTGTTCCTGTCAAGTGCAAGGCGAAACAGTTCCTTCGATGATACTATTAAGTCCCATACTATTACTACTACCCTTGCTACTAGTTAAGGAACTAAAGCAACATCGACTTATGTATTTATAGTATGCTATAAATATTTTTGTTTTTATTTTCTTAGCCAAATAACTTTACTAAATTCAAAAATATAACAGTTTAAAAAAGAAATAAATGCAGGAATTTTACGAGCACAAGATGCAGATTTGGCGGGATTATTTTTAAACTATGAACTCATTTGTCATTCAAAAACAGCGCGTAAAGTCTGGGATGCAATTTTAAACCAAACTAAACAAATACTAAGGGTCCTTCTAATTAAAGTAATGTTATTGTTTCTACTAACCCTGGGTTTTTAAGACCAAAATCGCCGTTTAAAAAATATTACTATCTCTGTTTTGTCAAAGATGACAGAGATGGTTTATACGGAGATTTTGACCTTAAAAACCCACGGTAACTATAATCCACATTCATTATAGTATATTTTTAATGACGCAAACACTGTCATAATTTATACTTTTAAAAGATGCCGAAGAATAATTGTCATACTTATATTTCTGATTACATTTCTGATTTTGAGCCAAAAGATTCCTTTATAAAAAAAAAACAACTTTTTGAAATTAACGCCGAAAATTGAAAATCTGAACTCAGATAGACATTTAACCACTTAACTATGGTTCAACAAATTGCATTGATTGTTGATTGAACTAAGTTGACTGCTTGCGTATTTAAAAATGGAGTGGCAGTGGCCGTTATATTAGAAATGTTTTTAAGATACCGCGGATTTCCGAAGCATCTTCTAAAAACACATATCGTTCTCTCTATCATTCTCTTTGAAAAAACAGAGACAATAAATGTTTTTTTGTAAAGGTGGATGGTAAAGGTGGACCCAAGGATAAAACATGTACTACTAAAAGCGTCCGTTTTATGTAAGAGGTTCATTTAAATTATGTATTAACATACAGTCATCGATTGTATACGCATGCTTGTCTGTCTGTCCAGAAGCTCTTTCTTGATGCCCCTGAACCTGGTCCTCAATGTCCCCATTCCGTTCATTGTCACCAAACATTTACACACTACACTTCATTCCACAAACCGATACTTCTGTCATATCTAAAATAATTTGGTGGAATTTTGGTTGGAATTTTTTCACCAATTATTGTCACAACATTATGACACCTTTATAGGACTATGACACTCGTGATAATAGCGGAGTCGAGGGTCAGTTGGTCGTGCACGGATGAGTTACGCGCCACACTGCACTGTTCGGGCCGGGATATTCGGCACTCGGCCGATTCTATTTTCGCAAAGCGCCGCCACCGCACCGGAGACGTATGAACCCAGACTCAATAATATAAAAAAAGATACTAATTTATTATTTAACAACTTCCTTTGAATTTCGCGAGATATTTCTACAATTTAAATCCAATTCAAGTTACGTATATTTTTTTATATTTTTTATACAAGGTTTTTTTATTTTTTTTTGTTGATAGTAGAAAATGGGTAGACTATTATGAAAATTACTTATGAACATAAAAGTTTTGCGTCTTTTATGAAAGATACATATTTAAAAAGTTCATTTGAACAAGTTAACTAGAAACGCAACTTATAGTACTTTTTAACCAAAAGGGGTTTAAGGAGTGTAACCAAAAATGAAATAAGCAATTCAAAATAAACGCCTACTAGCTAAGAAATAAACGTATTAGACCATTATAATTTATATACATACACACTTCTTAAAATAACAAGAAATTAAGAAAAAAAAACATTTTATCGTATAAAATCTCTTTTATCATCCATTTAATTGTCTATGGTTACTTAATGACTATGATAATATATTTATAATAGCGCTTTACTGGTTTTTATGTTGCAATAGTACCGGATAATGTTAATCGCTATTTTTATACCTTTGCTAATGGAAAATAAAGATTTATGATTCTTCATAAGAGCAGGAAGCCATAGTAATACTATATGAAAGAGTTTTTATTGCTTGAGTTTCTAGATCGAACCGATCAAAGGAAATTAAGGCGCCCTAGTGTATTTTCATACGAAGACAGTGGACAGAACAGGAAACAGGGCAGTACATACTCCTATTACTATTGTTTGAATGTAAACTTACATTGAATCTCCAATAATTCACTAATTCTCTTTTCCTCTTTCACCATTTTTAAAATCTTGAGAAAACAACTATGTCCGCATACAAGTATACGTTGAACCTCATAGCTTTAAGGATTCAAAACAATAGCAGTACTGTTATGTACTATTATACTACATCACTGTAAAACCTTAGTGTGAAAAAGATTTGTAGAGCATTTGCGTACTTTGTTATAGAAACAAAACGGAAGTTTATACAACCTCTTTGCTTTCAAAGGATACGATTACGGCATCGATTTTATTATGTTTATATATTGTTTCGTTTAGACTTAGATATCGATTTGGAGGACAAAAGTCTGGTGTGTCGAGCCCATATAAAATGAGATAAGCATAGGGAGGTCACGATGATGATTATTAAACTACGTAAAATTGATTACGTAATAAGTACAACACATTGGTAATGTCGGAACGAAGCATAATTAAGAGGAATTAATTTCGTTCTATATGATAGGAAAATGCAATTGAAACATGTAAACGTGGTTACTGACGGATATATCCCATAAAATGTAATGCGGGGAATGTAGGTGGCTCTCAAGGTCTCTAGACAGGTACGCACATGCTGAACCATTTATTTATTTTATTAACCACTGCTATAAGGCCAAGCACACACGGTACGATTATAAGCGCAGCCAGATTCAGTGACTTTCGTTGTAAAAACAGTATGTAAAAAAGTGATTTCATTTCAAGATACGGTTTCCGCCCGCAAAGCTGCAAAACTTGCGAGCGTATCGCGAATATTTATATGAACAATCTCGTATATCGTTAAGTACCGCAAGTTTCTACATCCGAAGCTTCCTAACACGAACCGTGTACTGGAGGAAACTCCGGCTTGAGTGAATTTAAGAAAAATAACCACAATACAAATCTTTCTACGGAAGCCGCCGCCTCACATTAGGTTGCGGTTAAAACCGGATCATGAGTGTTTGGCCTAACACAGCAATGTGTTTTAGACGTTATGAATAGCGGATATACGCAACACCAACACTTCTGTTAATGCGTGCTTTGTAGATGGAAACAGTGTGCGCCGTGTGAATCACCATTAAACTGTTCTCGATTCAATTTTACGAGCCCTTTGAAAAAACTGCTAAGTGTTCAGCTATAAATTTCTTACTAATAGCTTTTTTTAATTATACTACATTAAAAACACACACACAAAAGGTGGATGATGATGTACAAGCCTATCTCTCTGAAATTTGGCATGGAGCAAAATATGGTCTGGAGGAACACACTGACTGCTAATTAAGTTTTTGTTTAATTTCGCACGGACGGAGTCGCGGGCAACAGCTGTATTATATGCTATATTATAATGTATCGTTTGGTATACATGTTTCGTGCGTCTGTGCGTTGAAGATAACCAGACTATGTGCTCAATCTAGATATTGTGCTAAATTATTCCTAGGACTGCGCACTTCAAAGTCTTATCAAATTAATTGAACAGCTGTATAATAACTAACCGTTATTGTAGTGTATCTGGTTTACGATTATATTATAATACTTTTAAATAGTATTTGCTAAATCTGTGACGTAATACTTTCCTACTACGAATGTAATAAAATTACGTGGAATTTATTTACTTTGGTTATGATTTGTGGACATGGATTGGCGAGAAACATCTATAAGCGAGTGTCATTGTCCTGTCCTGACAGACGACCACCATAAGCCAGAAACTTGGATTAAAGATAACCTCGATATGTCAGATAAATATCGCGGGCCTTTAGAATCGCGCTTCTCTAGGTTTGACTGTATAATATAGTAAAATATTTTAAGATAATTAATCACTCCATTCATGTAAATATGATGGGTGAATAAACCAAATGAACGCATTTTGAAGTGACGTTGTCCACTGAAAAACCTTGGCTCTGATGTTGGGAGAACGTTTCAGGAAAGTAAAAGTATCATTGGCGACATGCCATCGACTTCGAGACGCGGCCATTGTGCACCTACGAGCTAACATACCTTATCTATAGTACATATCGTTTTGAAATAAAATGCCACACTAATAGCTAACTTGCTGGTAAATTGCAAGCGAGATTCGCGGTCGAAGTCACGGGTACAAGCTAGTAAAGATATAAGTTTGTAGATAATAGACATGATATAACAAATTATATTGGACGAATGCCACCATCTTTACACCTATCCAGTTTTGTCAGCGTTTGTATAATCCAGAATGAAACGCGACCCACTTTCCTTAAATAAGTCCAACTCAATGTCTAGTTCAAACCGCGCTTGGAACAATAAAACGAATTTGACCGACATATCCGTTCATAAAATCTATAAATAAATTAACGCCGTACCGCAAACCCTTTCTTGCTGCACTGAATTCCATCAAATTGAATATTAAACTCAAATTGAACAATCCAAGAAATCGTATACATTTTTCGCATCAAATACATGAAGAGTAAAATTTGGATACACGTGAAAAAAAAACTTACATTCCAGCCGACAGCTTCAACGTATAAATCTATCTTCTCCGGATCTTCAGGTTCCGAGTCTGTATCCAAAAGTGTCTCATTACCGCTATCCGAGTCTCTCACAGGGCTCCTCTCCCCTTGCAGATCCGTGACGTCGCTCTGCTGCTCATCTTGTTCCTCCACCTCCTTCAGAGGAGCCAATGGAGTTGATTCCTCTAAAGCAGCCTTTTGTGACACTTGTTTCAGTATTGACCCGAACTTCTCAAAGAAACTATCGTCCACATCTTGAATTCTGTAAAAAAATTATAAAACTTATTGAGTTATCCTTCCTTACACATAGAATAAATATGTGGTGGGCAGAAAAAAAGATTTCCTGTTAAGAGGAAATTCCCTTCGAAAATGATACTCTCCCTTATTTTTTTCTCTCTCCTATAAATTATGGATGTGAGTGTTTAATTTAATTATTAATTTAAAAGAAAAATGTATTCATAGTTTTGATTAAGCTTAGTCAATCTTACTAATACTACAAATGCGAATATTCAGATGAAATCCATCCATCCATCTGAACAATTCCATTTATAATCTTAATAAGATTGTAAAATCAACTAATTAATGTTATCTTCTATTGAAGTTTTTTTGTATTCCTAACAATGTGATAGAAAAGCATGTGCTCATTAGAACATAGAAATATATTATTAACATTAATTTAATATGACCCACTTTATAAGTCAAACCTGAAAAAGGTAAAAAGATCAAAAATAACAACACTGAATAACACAATAAAAGTTTATTGATAACAACAAATTTCTTAAAATTATATTAATTTAAAATAACAAATAATTTTATTAACATTGTTCATTACCACAATATGTTAAATTATTGTTCAAAATCATTACAATTTAAATAATTTATTTTAAATTTGAATAACAAAATTCATAATTAAATGCATATAAATTATTCAAACTTTCGCGAGACATTATACTAAACTGATATATAAACACAGCTAAACACTCACGTATATTCGCCCGGTGGCGGCACCGACTAGTTTCGAGCCCATCGGGGGCCCTTCATCAGGATGAGTGGTACTGGTATTATTTGGCGGACGCGGCCTGTCGCTCACTAATAATACTAGTACCACTCATTCTGATGAAGGGCCCTCGATGGGCTCGAAACTAGTCGGTGCCGCCACCGGACGAATATACGTGAGTGTTTAGCCGTGTTTATATATCAGTTTAAATGCATATATGTGTTACTTATTGAGTATTTTATACTTATAATTCTAATCATCACATAATATTGGAAGACTGGAATGATATAGCTTATTTTTAATGCTTCTCAATAACGGAAGAAAAGCAGGCTATAATTTTAAACATCCAAATGTCACTAGCAATAAAGACATTTTGTTATAAGACGATTCTATTTTAACAAATGAATTCCATTATTTTGAAAGAACAATCCTATATTGTATATGTTCCATAGTGTTACACAAATGGTTAATAACATAGCTTACCATTGGTTTCTGACACTAAAATGTCTAAATAATATTTTATCGTCATCCCTGTCATTATCTTTGACAAAACAGAGTTAATAATAAAATAAAATTAAGAATTTAGTCTCAGAAACTTACAGTTAGAGGATTGCAAGCTAATAAAAATAACTAAAAAGGTACACAATGCACTGTAATCTGTTTAGACAGATTACATATCTAGACCTGAGAATAGAGTATATTTGATATCTGTGTACTCTTCAATGCCATGTTTGCTTCCTTCTCTTCCTATTCCTGATTCTTTTATTCCACCAAATGGAGGTTCAGCGGCTGAGAGTATACCATCGTTTATAGCAACCATCCCAAACTCTAAACGACGAGACATCCTGAATGCTTGGCCAAGCTCTCTAGTAAACACATATGCTGCAAGTCCACTGTTTGTATTGTTTGCAATTTCAACAACTTCATCTTCTGTTTTAAATTTTAGGCAAACAGCAACCGGCCCAAAAATCTCTTCACCATAAATAGCCATATTAGGTTTAACATCAACTAATAATGTTGACTCATAAAACTTATTCCCAATGTTGGAGAATTTTCCACCAATTAATGGTTTTGCTCCATGTTTAATAGCATCATTCACCAAGCCGGATACTTTCTGAGCTTGCATATCATTGATTAAAGGCCCACAAGTTACACCTTCCTTTGTACCAGGACCTAAGATACATTTATTGCCAATGTATTCCTTGAAACCCGCAACAAACTTATCATACACATCTTCATGAATCAAAAATCTGTTTGCGCCAACACAGGCTTGACCATTATTTCTAAATTTAGCTAACATTGCCTGATTTAATGCATTTTCTATATCAGCACTTGAAAATACAATGAATGGAGCATTTCCACCTAACTCTAAAGCTACCCTTTTCACTCCCTTAGCTGCCATTCCATACAAGATTTTTCCCACATGAGTAGAGCCAGTGAAAGATATGCATCTTATATTTGGATGTTCACACATTATCTTGCCAACTTCGGGAGCATTTTTTCTACTTGTTGTAACCACGTTAATAACACCTTTTGGTACACCAGCTTGTTCCGCTAATTGTGCAGCAGCTAATGCCGCTAATGGTGTATCTTCTGATGGTTTAATAACACAAGTACATCCTGCCGCCATTAAAGCACCTACTTTACGTGTGATCATTGCAAAAGGAAAGTTCCATGGTGTTATTACTGATACTACTCCAACAGGATGTCTGGTTACCATAATTTGTTTATTTGGCCATGGGCTTGTTAACACTTCACCATTTATGTGCCTTGCAGTGTCAGCAAACCATTCCAAAAACGAATTACCGTAAGCCACTTCGCCTTTAGCTTCCGAGAGTGGTTTACCAGATTCGGCCGTTATGATTTCGGCTAAGTAATCAGTATTTTCTCGACAAACATCATACCATTTTCTAAGAATATAGGAGCGCTCCTTCTGGGTAGTATTTTTCCAGGTTTCAAAGGCAGTAGAAGCAGTCTCAATCGCTTTCTTAGCATCGCCAGCGTCCATATCAGGTACATCAGTTACTACACTGTCATTCGCAGGATTGTGCACCGGAAATACACAATTGGTGTCGGCGCTCACCCATTGCCCATTTATATAAGCCTGATTCCTGAGCAACTGCATGTTTCTTGATAGAATTGTATAAAATTTACAAATTCGAGTTGTATAGATTCGCGAAACAATCATTTTCTTACGCTTGCCCGGTGCCGAACACTGTTCACAGTATCTCAATTTACGTAACACAGACGTAAACGATAAGATGCGCAATAAATGATACACTTTAATAACTTATTAATGCGAAGTTATTTAACTGCCTTGATATTCTTGATAACAATTTATTTAAAAAACTTTAAATAAAAACATAGATTTGACGTTTGCCGTATTGGACGAAACGAAAAACGAGAAAGAGATAACGAAGATTGACAGATAATACGGCGTGTTGCCACAATCATCTTACTTTTCCCCTGTTTATTTTGATTTAGGTCGGCTGATTTTCCAATTTGATTTGTCATTTTTAAAGAGTATTTTCATATAGACATTTGGTTTCATATATGTTAAAAACCTACCTTTATGTGTTTTGTAATTAATGCACAGCACGATATCATTTTACGCACCTCACTGTAACCTGATATGTGTCTCAAATATTTGTTTCAAAACATATCTTATTTTACTGACAATCTAAGGTAATTTTTTTTACATTGGCAATATTACAACACATTGAAAACATTTTACTACCAAATTATAGATGGCGCGATATGCATAGATATTGTAGTCATAAAATAAAAACCAAATATACCTGTTTAGCACTTATAAATTAAATTTATTTTTACTGTAATAATAAGTTGTTTGAAATTAAAACAACTTAATACCGTTTTCGGTATCGGGAGAAAAGAGCTTAACAAAATGGTTATTGTATTAAAATTCGAAATGTGCATTTCGGACTAAGAACTGTACTTATTAACTACAATTTATTAGGAAGTTTTTTTGGATGCATCAGTTTTTAAAGTGATTTTTTCAAATTTCTTGTAAAAACCCTTTAAGAGCAAACACATGGTGGCTTTGCCATATTTGTGTAAATACATAATATGTATAGAAGGTATGCAGCTTACCTATGTGATAGAAAATTATCAATTTTGTTTACCTGGTTATAGTGTTCATTTTCTCAGCTTGCGAATTCAAATGATTTCGTTGCTTATGGCTTTGGATTTGGATAATCTTAATCTTGTGATGAACAAATGAAGAAAAGAAATTCACAATAGAAGGAAAGTCAGGACCATGTGTGATCATGACTATTCTACTGGAAGACGTCATTTCTAAGTTCGCCACAACCAAGAGAACTAAATCATCATCGACAGTAAGCAGACTTATGAAAAACATATTAGCATGAAAGAAGACTGAAGGTTAGTATTATTCATTTTCTTTGTGTATAAAATTAAAACGCGTTTCGTGTTAAAAAGGAAATCTAATGTATAGAGCAACTGATTCAAAAAGTTCTTTTTATAATATAATATTTATTATTTAATAGTAAAAACTTTCAGCTTCAATCCAATATTAGGTTTTTATACAATACATAATTTAGTATATCTATCAAAAGGTTAATTAAGGTTAATCTTTGTTAACCGGCACGGCGTAAATTCTTCCGAGTCTTTATAAGTTGGCGCCAAAGCATTTTCTAAGATGCTGAATTTTTTTCTGAGAAATTGTTAATTGAAACGTATGATTATTTTTAAAACTAGATATGTAGACAATAATTTAAATACTAGTTTCAAATTAAAGTACTAAGCTTCTGAGTAAGCTTATGTGTTTACAGTAAAACTTGTTTGTAATAAGACATTGACCTATAAAACCCGCTTGCTTTAAAATACGTAAGTAAATCTTATTACCAAAAATGTAAACTTGCAGTTCGATCTTCATTTTCAAATTTACACAAGTAGGTAGGATTTCATTGCAACAACGACAACTTTTATTTTTACTTTATGCTCGTAACGCAAACTCAAATATTGCATTTAAATACAGATACATTTAATACAAGCTGCAATTGTTTCTTAATTTATGTGGACGTATTAGAATAAATAAGTTTTTATTTGCACAATAAATTACGTATTTTTGTACCTTTACCAGTGAAAGGCTTACCTGCTTTCATGCACTTGTTCTTCAACAGATTTCTGTTGCTGCAACTTTTCATAAAAACCTCTCCACATCGATTCTTCATCCATTGTTAATAATATTTCACTTTTAACAACAATAAATATGATTATTTTTTAATGCAAAGACCGGGTCCCTTAAATGACTGTTACTGAATCACCAATCCGAGTCATAATTCTGAGAGTAAATGACGTAAACACAGGTTAAGAAAAAGATCGTATAAGATTGTGTGGGTAAACAACTGTAAATGCACTCGTTTCAATTCCACTTTGAGGTTAGGAAGTAAGATTATAAAATTACTTTAGAAAATATATCACTAAATACACTGTTTGATTAAAAGTTTATCAAAGTCTTATGGTTAATTTTTGCTTCGTGTTTCACTTCGATTTGAACTTGTTTTTAAAAAGAAATGACGTAATTCAAGGCAGCGTTCATTGCGCGCAGAGCGAAACACCGACTAACCAGACGGCATTAATGCTCCGTCTTTTGTATATTACACGATCACTAAATCATTATGCATATGATGAATCAAACTTTGTTTAGAGTTCCTTTCAAATATTATTTACACTTCCGCTAATTACTTATACTTAGGTATACCCATATTAATTTGTTGTTTGTATTCGAAAGCAACTGTTTTATGTTTCTGTTCACCAGTCATAATATTGGAAATCATTTAATTGTTATCGATTGATTAACCTAATGACCTTGGTAAACATATTTTGCGATAATTAATGATAATGAAAATATATTTTTTGTTGAAACGTAATATAATACAAATAAAAATCCATCTCCGATCGAATAACCATTAAATTTTAATAACATATTTTTAATTTACTCAATTTATAGTATAGAAAAACATTGTATAAACGTATTGTCAAAAATATGATCGATTTTGTAACATCGTCTCATAAGATTTTGTACGGATTCATATAAAGGAACGTGACAATCATACCTAATTTCGAAGGTCATTGATCCAACACATTTCAAGAGTTGTATTATCCAATAGTAAATTTCCAATAGGTACATTGATAAACGACAAAAATCTTCCTTTGAGAGTTAAATTGAATAGTAATAAGTCTAATTTAAACCACAGTGTTTGCTAGTAAAGAAGTAGCAGATTTTGATAATAAAGGTGGTTCGATAAAATCGGATGAAACCCTTAAAATATCGGCGTCAAAGGCTAGAAGCAAATAGCCTTAAGTAGTTCGCCTTACCGCAGGTTTCTGAGACCAAAATCTCTATATAAATCATCGTCATCACTGTCATTATCTTTGACAAAACAGAGATAACGTGTTTTAGTGTTAGAGATATAACAGAAAGAAACATTTATAGCTCGTATTCAATTGCTTTAACTAAATGGTCCAACTGCCCTCTTTACTTCAATCGTTTTACTTTTGAACGTTAATTGAAAAGAGCGTGGGATTACGATTCGACTTAGCCGAAAGCAGTAATAGTCTCGGTTCATTGAACTGAACATCTAACGAACGCATCTCGATATCTTTGTTCTTGCACGGCACGGTCTTGATCTAGCTTAGACAAAACAAGAAATGTATTTCTGATGGAAAATATTCCGGTCAAGAGATTACTAATCATTAGTCCGCAAAATGACACAATCGCAGTACTAAGTATAGATATGTCACATATACCTAATATAATACGCTAGAATGAAAAACAGTACTTAACAGTTCCATTTAAATTTATGTTTTAACTAGCTGTCGCCCACGGCTCCGTCAGCGCAGAATTAAAATAAAACTTAGTAGCCTGTGTTCTACAAGACTTGTTCTACCTCCATGTCAAATTTTATTAAGATCCGTTGAGTTTTCGAAATATCTTGTAACAAACATCCATCCAAACAATCTCATTCATAATATTAGTAAGATTAAAAGGCGAAGACAACAATTAATTCTCCTCCCCCGAAGGATCTTAAGCTAAATTGAAGTAACACAAAAAATATTAGGCATAAGATTGATTCACGTAGTTCAACTTATTCGTGTCAATTGTGTAAACAATAATCACGATTTCCATTGTTATGGTCACAAATAAGGAAAATACCTTCTAACAGCGATTCTAATAAGAACAAAAAATCGTTCTTTATGGCTAAACGGGTTTAACCTAAATAAGTATAATATTTTATTAATAGAGTCCTAAAGATTAGTAATATTAATTAAACCCACACTGGGCCTGCGTCGTTGACTATGGCTTAGTCACCCCTAACTTAGGGTAGGCTTCGAGCCCCTCCATGGGCGTCTACAGAGAGCTGATGAAGAGCCGAACTAATATTGTTGTAGACGAAGTTGTTCAATGTTAATCTATCAATTAAGACATTGGTAAATGTACGATTATTCGAATCTTTGGAAAAATTAGTGTCAACCATAATGTATTTCACTTATTTTTTAATTAGTTAAAACAGCCTTTGTTCTGTAACTGGTCATAATTTATTTATAGACGTGAGACTATTTTGTTAGTTACATTTAGTCACTATGACGACGTTATCATTAGCGTTTGTTAAACATTGTTCTTCCACATGATAATGCCGTGGACCGAAACGTACAGGTAAAAAGTTTCGAATTGAAACATACAAGGTCAACTCAAGGTTACAAAGCTCTTTTCGCGTCATTGTTTTTTTTACTAACACGAAATACACGGGCTATGTTACTCTATAACGACCAGTGTTACCATTTTTTATATTAAAAGTAAAAAGTCATGTCACAAAAAATGGTTATTCGTTTTGTACACCCGATTTGAATTACCTATTATTATGTAGCGGAGCTGTATAAATATATTTGCAGGAAAAGACATTTAAAAAACTTTTTCAGAACACGATTTTAAAAGGATTTTATCCTCGCGTCGCTAAAAAATTCTTATTTTTTTTTTACTTTGAAAACTGAAAATGATAAAATAATCAGACTTCTGCAGCATCCTTGCAATTGTTATCTATGACATTTTTAATTAACGTGGGAATTAGTTCGAGTAGAATAATTCTTCTAGTTATAAATATTTAATTACAGCCAAAGTATGGTAAAAAGTCTAATAGAGAGGTCTGAAGGGAAATTTTAATAATTTCTGAACTATAAGGTAAAGGTAAAGCTTAGTATTAACAGCATATATAACATTATCACTTTGGCTTAAAAATACATTAACTTATCTGTAACTAATATACCATTCGTTTGAAACTTAAGGTATTTCCTGAGTTATTTGCGAGAAAAACAATGGTCAGTTACGTTATATTGTGCGCGCTATTATATAATTAATGTTCAAGATAAATTACGGAGTATTCTAACGATTTTACGATATTATTCTACTGTTATAAATGTCTAAGAACAGTAATAAGTAAACTATTTACTACTAGTGGTCACTCGCTTCATCAGCGCTGAATTAAAGTAGTTACTAAGTTACTAACGCAGCCATAACATAAGCTACCTTCCAATAAAGGTCCTGTAAAAATTTCGCTTTCGAAGATAATCCGGAACAAATGCAAATTTGCAGAAACAATTCACAAGTACACTGCATACTTTCCACTTCGAAAGTTTTATTCTAAAAGAGTGAATCACAAAGATGTGTTGTAACTTAGCGGTTTTTCATACTGTTTACTTAACCAAATAAGACAATAGGGTTTTCCCGTCTTGGGTTATTCAACAAGAAAACCATTTGCTTCATATCTACATCAGTTAGCAAACTGAAAGCTTGACTTTTGTTGAATATTTTTAAAAGAATGAAGAAACTTTGTAGTGTATTTCATACATATACTAGCTGTTGCCCGCGACACCGTCCGTGCGGAATTAAAAAACTCAATTAGTGACTCTATGTGTTCTTCCAGAATGTGTTTTGCCTAAATGGACTCCTTTTAATAATATATTTTAGTTAATTATCCGTTTATAATATGTTATATCATAGATTTAAGACTCATTTTATTCATAATAAGTATAATCTATGAATGGTAATAAAAACTTTTTTAACCTTCAAGACTGTGTTCATCTATGCCAAATTTCAGCAAGATCCATGCAGCCGTTCTGGAGATACCTTAAAACATACATCCATCTAAACATTCGCATTTATAATATTTGTAAGATTTTCACATTATATTTAGTATTCGTTGCGTATATCTACTTAACAATGTACTTTTTTCCAGCATTATTTGCTAACCTATGATCCTTAAATTGGCGTTGTGTTACTCTTTTCTATAACAATTATCAAGGGAACACGAGTAATATATTAAAATAATACTTCTTTACTAGATTTCTTTTCTAAAAGCCCTATGCAAGTTATACTATTTTCCAAATTATTTACATTTAATATAACGGTTTTGTTTTACCTTTCCACTTCACATTTCAGTGTAAATTCCAAAGCAAACAAAACGTTATAAAGCGTGATGTCGTAACAAAGTAAATATAAATAAGACGGTCTGTCTGTATCTACATATGTCTTTGTACACAGAGAAGAATGAGGCTGGTGTTCGTTGATTGGTTGGTAACTTAATGCACAATACTGCATGTGATTATCTTGTTAACAACTCAGACGATTTGGTCTCTATCATTCTGAATCTTACTGTGAGTTTTCATTGCCGAAGCATTTGTACAGAATATTGTCACTCCTCTTTGCATACAAAGATAATATGTTTTTATAGTTAGTTACCATGAAATTTTAAATGCATATTCAGTTTAATATAGCACGGACTGAGTCGCGGGCGACAGCTAGTAATATATACAATTTTAATCGTCTTTTCATCTAAAATCATATTTTCATAAAAGCAAAAGAATGAGTAATCTTTCCTTGTAAGAAATTTAGACTTTATAGTTTATTTCTATTTAATTACTATGAGAATGGTGCTAAATAACGAATTTAAAAATTTATTTTTATATCACAACTATTTGTTACAATATTTTCATATTTTACGTATAACTGCGTTGAGAAGTTATAAGCTAACTAAACAACACAATAATATTACGATACTACATTTAGCGAATTCGTATTTTTTGTATCATCGACCTCTTTGTGTTTAGCTGACATATTTGGTTCAGGTGACGCATGACAATGTAAATATTGAAGTAACTTAACACAATTAAAATCTGTCGTTAAGTTTCACATAACATGCTTATATCAGTAAAAAATTTACACTTTGCAAATACATACTTCTTTGTAGATTTATAAGTCTTGATTTCCTTAATGTAGGGAGAAACAATGTTCATTTAAACATTTGAAATCTTTTAACGTAATACTACTATCGACATCACGGGGGACCGAAGAGGTGGCAGCTACCTCAGACAAAGAATTAGTCTAGCTATTCAAAGCGGGAACGCTGCCAGTATCTTCAGAACCTTGTCTAAAGGGACTCCTTTTAATAATATATTTTAGTTAGTTATTCCTTTTTAATATTTTATTTAATATCATAGAT
Source organism: Papilio xuthus (assembly GCF_000836235.2). Lineage (NCBI taxonomy): Eukaryota > Metazoa > Arthropoda > Insecta > Lepidoptera > Papilionidae > Papilio > Papilio xuthus. The sequence continues at coordinate 2,908,511 of NW_013531716.1, forward strand.
TTAAGACTCTTCATGTGACACATAAATAAACATTCTCCATACCACTTTTAGGTTAAGCATGATTATAATTTTTTTTAGTGTAGGTTTTGATATGTTTTAATAAATATTTCAGTAGTGGAAACGTACGGTTAGAAATATGTTGGAGTTTATAAATATGTCTGAAGTTTACAGTGATATCATGTCTAAATTGATACATGCAGACCAATTCTGATATATTTTATTATAAACAATTCAACAGATATTAATAACTTGGCTCTTGTGCTATAACTGTCACTTTTTCTGTTAATCTTGACCATGTTTTATGTGAATGTTTCGCAATGCAAACGGTTAAATATACTGCTGTATACTTCATTTTAAGACATAAAAGTCCCGCCAAAACTTTTAAAGATTTTATTTTACCTATGAGTAGAAAATCTAAATAAGGAAAAATTGTTAAAACAATTTCCTTAATTACTTAATATTACGAATGAAAGCAATCGTATTATTGCAGGCTGCTAGTCAACGCTCTTCATTGACAACCATCGAAAGTGGAAAAGATTTCAAACCGATTTTACTCAACCCATCTGTAGTGAATTTTCAAATGAATCATCCCTAAATAGACACACTTTAAGCAATTATTAGCAACATGTATTAAAACAAGTCTGTTTCAACATACCTATTTATAACTTAATCGAATCCAGTTTTGGTCAAACTGACAGGATGCTTATATTTTTAAATATTAATATTCATATTATTTTTTTTTAAATAGTTCTCAAGTTGAAATATAATTTGTAACTTTAATATATTAATACGTATTATACGATCTTTTTTCATATTTTTGGTTGTGAAAAGGAAACATGTTTTAAAGTTTTCCTAGACCTAATATAATGTATCTGTCATCCTGCGATGTATATACTTCTAACTAATCCCTATTACGTAATATGTTCCTTGAGATACTGAAATTTGCTTGTTTTGTCACAATTATCAGTAATTTTATCTCATCAACTGACATCCTTTGTAAAATGATGTGATGTTTGTTATTCATTGTTAAACAATCATGGTAATAATAATAGGCAAAAGTCATATTTTTGTATGAAATATTAATATGAAAAACAACAGTAAACAAATAGTACAGTAATATAGAAGACTACATGTCGTCCGCGACTCCGTCTGAGCTGAATTAAGAAAAAAACATAATTAGTAGCCTATGTGTTCTTTCAGACTATGTTCTATATGCATGCCAAATTTCATCGCGATCCGTTGAATCGTTCTGGAGATATCTTCACACAAACATCCATCTAAACTTTGGGATTTATAATATTAGTATAGTAAGTAAAAATAAGATTTACGACAAACATGATTATTTCCTTAACTTACAAGTCAATTGTTTCAATACAGAAAACCTCTAATAAATTATTAATCTCAATAGTAACACACTATTTAAAAAAATATATAAAAAATAAATCTTACTTTGTCTTTCTAATAATTTCTTTCTCTTGCAACTTCTTATACACAAATTTCCAAGGATCTTGTTGAATTGATTTATCCATTTTCACAATAAAACAACACTATATTTAATAATATTGTAGTCACAATTTAATAATAATAATAACTAAAAAATAATAATTGTATAATAATATCACAATTTTTTCAAAAGATACACCCCGACTTTAGACTGTAGTCTGGTGCAAAATTTTCAGGCATTGCGTTGCGCGCGGCTTTGCGACTGTCTTACTACTGCAAGCGCTCTATAACTTTGTTTGGCTCAGGTTTATTACCTACTCCAGTTTTTTAGAGTTCCAAGGCGACACACACAAAAACCTTTTTCTCACCCACTATTATTTTTTGTTACCCATTATTATATGTTAATGTCAAAGATTAATATTGTAGAACTTATTCACGTTTAAATGTTAAAAATTATGTTAATTGTAATAATAAGTATCTGTTAACAAGCCGTAATACATACGTATTTGGAAGAATAAATAATATTTTTTTTATAATCTGTGATAAGGGGGAATCATCTTTAAATTACGAAGTCTATTTTTTTAATTTCTAGATCCTTACAATTTAAAGCTAGAAGCTGTAGTCGACAGTTTGTTTTATAAGGATAACTATCCTAATATATTACGGAACCACACTAAACAATAATGTAACTAACAAACTTGGTTATTCCGATAGCGATTTTATATTTCAACATGGACGTAGCGGGCGGTACCCGTTCACACGACCCCGCAGCCCTGCACAAACACAATGATTGTTAATTAACTATATTTTCCTCATACCACATGGCTTTTCCTAAGCTTTTAATACTTCTAGCTGACGACAAATAACTGGAAAATACATCAAGATCCAGATTAACTAGATGAAGCAATAATACTAACATTTGCATTTGTTTTTTTAATAATTTGAAATTTTACACATAGTACGACTACCTATGAATATCTACAACATAACAACAAACTTTTAAGTTTTGAGGTTTTCTATTAACATATTTAAAAGGCACTAATCTCTACGGAAGGAGTATATTTTTTATTTCCTATTACTATTTTATCCGACATAAAGAATGATATTTATAAATATTTTAATACATCGCATGATTTTAAAGTGGTATATAATTGTATATACTAGCGAGAACGGATACAGTTAATTCGGGCAAATGTTAGATTTCACTTGTACTAAGTACTTTAACGGATTAAGTACCTGTTCACCGAGATCATTATTAAACCGTTATTATAAAAACAGTCAAAGATTTGCTCGATCTGAATGGGTGAGTGGTGTATCATTTGAGTCGCATTCTTTCCCAAAGGCAAAGGACTTTTTGGAATTTAGAAGTATTTATTTAGTGTTTAAGTCCGGAAATGAGCTAGTGTATTGACTCAACACTAGCGTTATTAAAACGTCGACGTTTATGTCCCCTTACCATTCTGACACTGGACTTTGTAACGAAAGCACGATATTTGCGCTAAAGGATTCTAACTAGTAATGTCTAAAATTAGTAACAAAAATATATAAGTCTGATTTCGAATTTTTATTCTATGCGAGGCGTGAGTTATTGTTATGTTAAACAGTTATTGTACTCATGCTTTGGCAAACGTCGAAGGCCGAGTTCAAATCTTATTTGTACTTTGCAGTTTATATCTTAATATGTCAAGAGCTGATTATATTGAAATAAAAATTACTAAATTTAAGTAATTTCACAAAAATAATTTGATTTTTTTTCATGAAAAACTGTAAGCAAAATCAAAAATATATAATACAATATTTTATAATTCAAAGTATTCACTTCTATTTAAAACACGTAGACTGTTTCATTGTTTCAGAAAATGTATTTTAAATTTAATTGAAAAGTTAATGGTCATTAAAAACGATTACACAAAGTAAAGATTCCTAAATAAGGAAAATCGTATATTTACTGTACTATGAAACATTGAAAAACCGCAAAAATTGTCGATTCGAGGTTTAATGATGTTCCCAACTTTTACATCCGTCCAAATATTATCTCTCTTACGTCTCCATATATTATAATTGAAAAGCAAAATGCGATGCGTTGCAACCGAATTGTTTTTTATACAATCTATTTATTGTTTTTCAATAAAATAAAAAACTATTTACGTTACTTTTAAATATCTTTGTGAAAAGAATAACATATTGAAAATCAACTTCCACTTTAGTACGGTAAGGATTATTTGTTAAACATAATAAACTAGCTGTCGCCCGCGACTCCGTCCGCGTGGATATTAAAAAAAAAACTAAAAATAAAAAAAATGAATGATTACTATCCTATGTCCGTCTCCTGGCTCTAAGCTACCTACTCACCAATTTTCAACAATATCGGTAAAGCCGTTCTTGAATTATAAATATTGTAACTAACACGACTTTATTATATATATATATAGATTTTTTCATATCAGCAACATGCTTGTTACTCACGTAAAGATTACTGCTACTATGTTCATATTAGTGATCTCATTTATAATTAAAAGTATGGTAAATAATAATACTATTAATACTCTTACGCAATGACGCACACGATCTGAGGTCTAGGGATTAACCTTTCGGGTACTTTTTATATAACTACCATAAACAAGCCTTTTTTTTTCAGAGGGGAATGCTTTATGCAAACTCCGCGCCCCGGGGGGGACGCGGTAGTTATGTGGGATTCTCCTCCATAACGGAGGCATACCCACTAAACCCCTCTGTTCCTCCAAGCCATCGGGACGGGACCACTCTCGTCCGCGGCCCACCATAAACAAGCCTCAGTCTACCTTAACGTTGATTTCCGAGTCCAAAATCTCCGTTAAAAAACATGTTGCCATCTCTGTTTTAAAGATGACAATATGTTTTATACAGAGATTTAGATGTCAGAAATCCTCGGTTAGAACTCATTGTCACTGCCAAACTTATAGAATTTATTTCAGTTCCAATCAGCTTTAGAGCATGAAATATAAAATATATTGATAAAATATAGTCCGTAAAACGGAACAGCAATATAAATGAAAGTAATAAAGTTACGAATAATTGTCAATTACTTAAAATGCTTCTGTAAATATTCGTAATCCATATAAGTACAGTCGCGAAGTATTTCCCCACAAGATTTAATGCATTCTTTTAATGCCTTTAAATTTAATTGAATTAATTGCACATCATCAGCTCACTATACCTCCCCACTGAGTGGTTCGGAGCCTACCCTAAGTAAGGTGTGACTAGACCATAGTCAACCACGCTGGTCCAATGCGGGTTGGTTGACATAACACATATATTTGAATTTCTTCGCAGATGCAAGTTGCATCACGATGTTTGCCTTCACCGTAAGAAAGTTTGATAAATGTATATACATATGTAAATCGAAAAACACATTGGTTGATGGCGAGATTTGAATCCAGGACCTGCAGATTATAAGTCAAGGGCTTAATCACTGAGCCACCGAGTCTATTATTTAATGGTATAATACATACAAATTCCCTTAGTTAATGTTTAAAGTATTATTATTTTAAGTGTGTCTTTTGTTTTCCTTAAATGCCGCATCATAATACGAGTGACGTAGCAATTTAATTTAGTTATTTGTTACGAAGGTTATAAAGCAATTATATATTAAATATAGATCAAAGATAGGAGTATGCTTTCCTGTTTATCGTAAAACCTAATACATAGATGTTAGTGTTGAACCAACGTTTTGGATGGAGATTGGATCATTAGAAATGAGACACCAAGAAATGTTTTAAAAAAAAAATAAAAAAAAATACTTCTTACAAACTAAACAAACCTAACTTTTTAATATTAAATGTATATTAGAAACTTAAGTTAAATAAAAATGAGTGTCTGTTGCATCAACTGCTAAGCAGTTTGGTCGCTGCAATTAAATTGTGCATAGTACAGTTTCTTTATAAATATATAAATAAATGTGGATGAGAGGCGTATATAAAGATGAATATGTGATGTAATGAGAAAGGATGAAATTTATAATGGGTGTACCATAGGAAATTTGAAAGTTGTATATAAGATCTGGAAATTGTCAAGCAAAATATAATGCGATTAAATGTATATAATGTGTACCGCAGAAATAATTCCTGACTCTTTTGCATAGATGTTATATTTTTATCAGCGCAATTGCTATTATAAAGCCATTATAGTAACGTACTTCAAGTAGTGTACGGTCGCGTATAACAATGACGGTCAGGTGCGGTGTTTTGCGTAAATACACGGTTATGTATTGCGTGCACGATCTCAAGGTCGTGTAGTGCTCATAGCAACTATATCTAGATACAAAACAATTGTCTAGCAGGAAAAGATCGTAGAATAGTAATTATAAAACTGAACTAAGAGGTTCAACTTAATGACGGTGGGTTTCCACTCAAAAAAATATTCATAAAACATACGTATTTTGGTCTCAACTTTTTCAAAAAAGTATTAAAATATTACAGATTTTATAAATGCAAATGTTTAGATGGATGGATGTTTGTTTGAAGGTATCTCCGAAACGGCTCAAAGGATCTCGCTGAAATTTGGCATAATTGTAGAACATAGTCTGGAAGAACACATATGCTACTTATTAAGATTTTTTTTTAATTTCGCGCGGACTGTGTCGTAAGCGACAGCCAGTATGTGATATTTTCCTTTTCATTTTCGCAAGTGTAAAATAACTAGTGAAAAAAAAAAAATAAGTGAAAAGAAACAGTTATTAGAGAATGATTTAAGTTAAATCTAGCATTTATATGGTCGATAGTTTTATGAGCATGCTTCTTTACGCAATGGACATGTCTTATCAACAAGTACTCTTGTCAACAACCTTCATGAATCTTTGAAACAACAACATTGACTGTGAGTTTAGATTATTGAAATACTTGTATTAAAACATACTGCCATCCTTCACATTGTGTTTGTAAAAACAAGAACAATAAAAGTAATTTAACGGTCACTAAATACTCTTTTCGTTTAAACTTTTTAAATATCCTATGTAGTGCCTTGTATTCGTGTTATATTTTTATTCATCCTTCAATATCTCATTGATATTCATTCGCTTTAGGATTGTGATTACTGTCTGTGTGAAGGGAATTATTAATTTATAGACAAGGCTAAGGGCCCGCTGACCTACTGCCCTGATGCCCTCTAAAATATATTCGAACTGATTAACAATGTATACAAGATTACAATGAGTTTTCACAACCTTAGCACTTGCTTAAAAAGTAATTTTTATATCTGTTTTTACTTTTTTTTAAAACATTAAAAGTAACTAAAACCAGTTTCGTAAAGATAAAACTTTTTTTATAAATTTTAGATTAAAAATTATTACTTCGTTTAATAGCGTTTTAACGGTTTTATTCTTCATAATAAATAGCAAATCAACGTTACCTATTAATTGCCAGTCCCGATAACAAGGCGCAATTTTATCATCGAGAAATGCTAATCACACTATTAAATGTACTTGAAAAGCTTCCGCTAAGAGTTCTAGAAACCGATATTAGTTATATCAGTTTCTATTAATGTTGTAATTATGGTGTCATGTTGAAAACTTTATCGTATAAGTAATTTAAACGAACTGGATTGCTCCACTATTCTTCCGTAGATTTTTTTTCAGTTGTTTTAAGGTTATATCTAGCCAGTGATGGTATGAAACTGTGCCTTGTTTACATTTTAAGTAGGTTAAGTACAAAACTTATCGCAGTAACCACTTCTTCTTATTTGCATTAATATTTTAGATTCAATCATCTAGAGTCGCGACTAATGTTTAATACAGTTATGTAGTTGAACTTATATAAAAACGGCTAAAACACTCATGTATATTCATCAGGTGGCGGGACCGACTAGTTTCGAGCCCATCGGAGGCCCTTACGTGAGTGTTTTAGCCGTTTTTATATAAGTTTATTATAATGTCTAACGAAAGTTTGAATAGTTATGTAGTTTGTATTATCTGGAACAATGTAAATCTAAATTTTCTACAGAACATTAAACATAAAATTTTATAGATCAAATGTTGATTTAACGTCGAACATCTTATTTATAGCATGATTAATAGTGGAAATAAACAACGCATGTAACGTCAACATGTCCAAAAAATGAATCACTTACTTGGTCGTATTTTGCTGCGGTTTTTTCCCACGCCATCGCAGTATACAGTCAAATGTTCCTCTCCGAAAATGTGGTTTGAGCATCTTCCATCTCTTCTTGCCGTCCAAACTTTTCGCGTCACTTGTTTGTTCACTAGAATTTAAACAGGAGTCACTTAACATGTCTGGTTCAGAACTACCTTTTTTCAGTTTATCACCATCACTAAACGAATATTTACTACACTTTTCGAAACTGATCATCGACACTGTATCACAAGGGGGACATGTCCGTCTATTAGACAAAGGAGTCGAAGTAACAAATGTTTTATCTCTCAACTGCACACCGCTATCTTTAAAGTCAGACAAATCGAAAACGTCTTCGCATATGCTATGCAGCTTCGGTCTCGTGTCTGAGACCGTCTTCGAATTTATTATACTATTCTCTTGAAAATTCTTACTCTTCATCGCGTGTTCGAAGTCAACAAACGCAGTGATATCTTCGCAACTCTTCGCGTTGTATTTATTTATATTAAACCTAGACTGCGGTTTGATATCTGGTTTAGGTTCATTGTGAACCTCCATGGTGCCGACGCTTACCAAATTATCTTCACTTTTGGATGATTTTAGTTTGGCAAATATCTTCTTATGTCGTGCTGGGCGCGTCGGAGGCGTGAGGGTTTGTTCTACTGTCGCGTGTGATTGCTCTGCGGTCCTATTTGTTTTGGAGTACTTTGCGATAATTCTGTTTATTTGAGCGCTGTTTTTGCGCCTGTTAGCGCGCCTGTGGAAGTTGAGTGGGTCTTGATAAGCGTCGGGGCGGGCGCGGCCGGCGACCCGGGCCGACCTCTCGCGCCACTCCGTCACTTTGTCTTCGATCAGCCGCTGCAGCTCGAGCGCCCGCATCATTGGCCCTATTTCTGGCATTCTCTTTGTTTTGCTAATTACTTATACTTATATAAATTAACGTCTCTCCGTTTGATTGCGCCGCTTGCTGATTTAATTTGGATAAGTTTTTATCTGTAACAAGATATTTTAAAGTTAACTCATATGTCTTTCAAAGACTTTTTATACTTCAAAAGATTTGAACGATTTTAAAAATTATATCAGCGTAGAAAAAGCAATTAACTACTAATTTTAAATCAATAATTTTGCTATGCATTTTATTTTTAATGGCCAATATCAAATTTCATACGAATAACGCCAAACATCAAAGATTAGTTGTTATATAAATATTTTATTACACAGATGTTTAGGTCATGGATAGGGCACATTGATATCGATTATAAATTTACATATATACTTAGTATCTTCACATTAAATTAGGTAAGAATCAATTTAATCGTCACAATTTTATCTAAAATTTCCATACATTAGAGAGGTATTCATGTTTAGAAATATAACACGACAAAACAATCAAGTAAATACTGATAAGGTTTAATAATATGTCAAGTACAGAAATCGATGTAAGTCAATTGAGATACCGCGAGTTTCCACTGCGAAAATAACTACACTACAACATATTTTTGTCTCTTGTTTCTCAAAGCAAATGAAAGGGAAAACAACATGTTTAATACAAGTGTTTAGACAATTAAAACACACACATGTAGATAGATAAAATCATATCGCTGATGCATTACATTCTACTTTAACATTCCTAGAACACGTGTTAAGTAAGCAGAGCATAGCAATAAAAACAGATTCGCTGCAATTAATTACAAGATCGTTCTAAGAAAACTGTCTGCTAGCACGTGTTGCCAAAATCTAAAGCATTAATGAATCATGAGCTATTATTACAATATTTTCCTCGTTATATTTTCTAAAGTAACACATTTTAATTGAACCTACAGACTTTTGAGCTTTACTACATTTATTATCGATATTCTTAGTAATATTATAAATGCAAAAGTTTAGATGGATGGATGTTTGTTTGAAGGTATTTCAGGAGCGACTAGACGGATTTTGATGAAATTTGGCACACAGGTAGATCATACTTATTATGTTTTATCCGCGCGGATGGAGTCGCGGGCAACAGCTAGTAACGCTAATTAACGCGCCACTTTTATTAAGTAACTCCTACCAATACCGTTTCATATATTTTGCTTTAATATTATTGCAGGCGCTAAATAAAAAAGATGACTAGAAATAATTATACCATAATTTGTAAGTCCTTTTCATTCCCTTATCGTGGTAATAGACTGGGCCAGCCCGCGCATTCACACAACAAATTATGCTATGTATTCATCACTGATTATTATAAAACAAATCTCTATGAGTTTTGCTTATCATAAAATCAAAGATTTTCTGGATGCAATAAACTCAAAATTTTTATCTGGACTGTCCAAATGTGTACTCATAGCTATTAATAATAAAAATACTAAAATATATCACTGTAATGTGATGAATATTCGCATTTCAATCAAGTAATGTCTTGTGGTTGTGCTAAAAACACTTTTATATTGCACTATGTATGAACCTTCTCGTTCCGCCGCTTGCTTACGGATGCGTTCGTCAATCGCGATTTCTAACATCGGCCGGTTGGATAACGTCCTTCCGAAATGAATTACCACGATACCTTCTGCATCCGCCCGAGCCGACCTTATCTACTACTACAGGTTCTTACAACATCTATACACGAGTTTTTGTTACAAAAACAGAGACAAAAAAAAACTGTTCCCTAATAAATATGCATTTATAGTAAGCGATATTGAATTTTAAAAAGTCAATCTGCAATACTTTACGAAAACCTAGAAACGAATCGAATACCTTACTCTTTGAAATGGGTGCCAAACAGTCAAAGAGTATGCAGAGAATAATACCAAATTAAAATAGATTCGTGAGACATTATATTACACTAATTAAAGGTCACGTTGGGATTAACTCGCGTGTATCTAGGCACCGACTACTTTTGTTACTATGTGCCCGTGAGCATGTTAATCAACTCATCCTGAAGAAGGACCCCGACGGGCCTAAAACTAGTCGATACTTAGAAATAAAAGTGAGCTAAGCCTTGATATTTTATTAGAATAGTAAAGACGTTAACGTTGAAGCCGTGATTTTGTCTATCCCTTGAAAAACAATGTTATTTTTGGTTTTAAATACGATCTTAAAGACAGATATAGATGAAATGAAATGCGGAAAATACAAGGCAATATGTACCAAAATTAGCGACCGCCATACAAACGGCGACTGACCTAAATCTCTTTTTAATTCTGAACTTGCCGGAATTCAAGCTTCGCGTTTGGCGCGGCGCCAAAGAAAACAATTCTCCCTTTAATAGAAGATTTAAAATCAAACCTTTTAATTGTCTTGTCAATATATAGAACTTTGTCAGTCACTTATCCTCACAGAAATTCCACCGGCGCAATACATCTATTAAAACGTATTCTTGTCTCTGTTTTTTAAATAAGAATGAGAGAGATGATGATATATCTTAAAACAAGGGTTTTGACAGTGGAAACTCACTGTTATTAATTGCATCAAGTAATTCTTTTTTCGTCTACTTGAAATGTTCTGGACGAGAGCATGCAAATGAAATCATAACAAAGAAAGAAACTTACATTCTTATTTACAATATTAAAGGTGGTGAACACACTTGGTTGATCTTCACAACAATGTAAAAGTTCGTCAATTATTTTTACCATAAATAAAATACATAACTGTAACAAATAAAATGAGATAAAAACACTTTAAATTAATCAGATTACATGCATATAGATTTACAATCACTTCTCTAAATTACCAATAACAAAATCGAACTACGATGAAAGAAAACTCATGGGTAAATTTTTATAGAATCGTAAGTACGATAAAAAATGATAAGAAAAAGATAAGATGATGTTTATTTTTACAACGTCACTGTGAACATTTAGTTCAATTTGTTCCGTGAATCATCTCGGTGCGTTAATTTAGAGATTTAACAAGCCTGGTAGATTACAGACAAGAGCTCTTTGATTTAATAAAGGAGACTCTATAAATTGTACGATCTACATAAATTAATAAAGATTTTCATTAAAATCCTTTGACACAAACATCATTTGTTTATGGACAAAGCGATAAACTTAATACTAGCGAGAAGAAAACAAAAAACACGTAGTAGAAATAACTGTCAAAGATTAATCTTTGTATTCGATTCTTAATTCGCCCAAACGCTATTACTTATCAATCTTAAGTTACAAATATGCATTATATTGATACCAAATCTAAGAATAGTTGTTTTTTTTTTCATTGTTGTAGTCAAAAAACATCTCAAAAGTCGATTTAATACAGGCATTTTTTACAAAAAAAATGCATAATACAAACATTGTACCTTGGCAGAATAAAAGTTCTATAATTTCCTAACCTATATTGCTAAATTTGGCCATGATTTTTTACTAAACTTGTACATATAAATAAAGATCTTTTATTCTTCATGTCTTATCACAATACAATCTATGTATTTCTATGACTGAATGTTTCGTAAGTACGCAAACTTTGTTGTTGGCGCTTCAGTGAACAAGTGGTTTTCATTGTTTTAAACTTTTAACCAAAAATAACTGGATGCCCCTTTCTCTTTAATATGAAATTTTGCTTTTATCCGTAAAGAACATTAACTGAATATAATTAGATCATATTCTATAAATAAAAGTTATAATTATTGTAAAAAATACTCGTAGTTTAAACATTTTCGTTACATTGAATCAAAGTTATAGTATACTTCTTCGAAAAATATAAAATTTTATAGTAACGTAGATAAATTAGAAGCATTTTTGAGACAAAGCCATTGTCGTATATTATGTTAATAAGATATATTTACTCTTAAATAAAACTTTCTTAAACACTATCCGAAATCCTATTCAATATTTACACATTAGTTGGCTGTACTTTAATATGGTCTTGTTTTAACGTGTGCTAATACTAAATTTAAAAAAAAACTTATATAAGTACTTACTACTATTAAAGTGAAAGCCATAATTTGTATATTCACACTATCACTATAAATAAAAACACTAATAGAACAAATAGATCAACACGATATAGGTTGATTAGTTTCGCATATAAGGGCGCGTACACACTAGAGCGATATCGTGCACGTGTGTTAGGCACACGGTCGGGGCTCGCAGTGAGCGCGTTCCAGACGACCGCTCCTGCACTTGACTCATCAGACCTGCCCAGCGCCACAATGGGTTAAATAGAGCATCGAGTTTAGACCACGTTTTTCATAGTTACGTATTAATTTAATGTGAATTATGTAAATTACGTTTTTCACAGAGATGTTAATATCGTTTTAAGCTGTAACATTGAATGATGCAATAGGGAGCCGGGAGACTTTTTCTGCCATACTCTGTCGTGTTACAGAATGTACTTTTTAAAGGTTTAGGAGATTTAGAAAACTATAGTAAAACTTAGGGTCCTTGGAATATCTAAAGCATCTCTTCCTTCCACACCGGCAACTCATCTTCAGATCCTCTGTTGTCGCAAATGTTTTTGATTCCGCGCGGACGGAGTCGTGGTCGACAGCTAGTAATGCTTATTTTAAGGGATTTTAAAAACGTAATAGACGCATATTTGCGGTGAAACTGTTCAATTTATACAGAATGAATACAACGAAATTACTTCTATGCCCTGAATAGGAATACTTCAGATTGACGGGATACATTCTTATCAAATTGTTAACAGTGACCATAGTGGTAAGACTTTTAGTTCAAAAGTTAATGATTTCAAAGAAAATGCCGCTATTTTCCGTTCCATTTACTTCTATGTTGTTTCCTTCTCCATTGTGTAAAGGACTTGTGTTAATTGTCACTATCAGTGTCTTTTTGTGACGTCACCTGAAGGAAGGGGGGGCATTGTGCGTGTCTGCGGGCGTGACAATAGCTTCCGCTAAGGTCATTGTCGTGCGACTTATTGCTGTACCTATGTTGGCGCCTATTACATACCACCAAACTTACTTACCAATCTTTCGAACCTTATCGAGGATATTTTTTAACTATGTAGGTCACCAAGTGGTTGTTATTATGTATATTATATATCAATGCTTTCAATTATCAGACGATAAGTTACAAAAACTAGAAAACTAGGCACCACTATCAAAAAAACCTAACATTCACTATCACCAAATATCCAAGTACACTCTTCTATTGATTGTAACCGCTGATATCTTCTAAAATACTGTAGTTCGAAGGATTCTTTTATAAAAGGCAACAAAGATTTTATTTAAAAATCTTATATTTAAAACTCATATGTCACAAAGTTAACTAACTTGGTATGGTAACTACCATACTCCTCGGAAATAGCTTGACCGATTTTTATGACATTTTACTTGCATATAAAGTAGGTCTGAGAATCTGCCACCATATATTTTTTAAACCCGCGCCGACGGAGTCGCGGGCAATAGCTACTTAAATCGAAAATATTAATTTCTTTAAAAAGACGATTAAAAAAAGTATCTGCATATGATAAACACAGTTCTATAACGAACCACTAGACTTAACTGTCCCTCTTAATAAGGGCTGAGATTCACACTGACTAGATGATACCAGTCAGGCTAGAACTGGTCATCGCAATTATATCAATCTAGTATTTGTCGATGTAACTGTTTAATCTAGCTGTTTTGCCAACGACCGTTTCTGCCTAGACACGGATGTTGGTATGATAAAATATCATTCGGTATTCTTACTGTAGCACTCCGAGATTTAATGTGAGAGATCTTCACTAAAGGACTGCTTAATTGACCGATATAACTCTGAGTATAGAAGTTAATAAACATATTATGTTGTATAAGTATAGTTAATTCGACAATAAGCTAGAAAAAAGTTTCCTGTATAAGTTTGTTTCAATATGTAAATAGCTTTTACGGACATCTAAGATCAAAAGTGATATTTTTGGTGTAAGTCTGATATTCCAGATTTTTTGTATGAAAAAGCTATGCTATTCTTGATGTTACATTTACATGTTTTTTTTGTTTCGGTAAAGCGATCAATGAACTCAAATTTTGGCACAAAATTTAGATTTTTTAACTCTTAAAATTACACTAGATAAGAGTGTCAATGTATACGTTGTTTCCTACATTCTTGGCGTCACAAAGTGTTTTAAAAACTGAATTCTTTTATTAGAGAATATAATTTATAACGTATTTATTAGGTCAAGATCTTGGCAAAGCTTCCATGTGTTAATAAATTTTCTATATCATGTTCTAATGACCTTGTTATTTCACGTCAGGAAACATTTTGGAAGACGTTATAATGTAAGTTTGACATACTAGCGTTTACTATCAAACACGTATTGCCATCCCTTTCATTCCCTTTTAAAAAACAGGGACAACATATGTTTTTAGATTGATCTATCTTCTATAGTCACTCTCTTCTTGATCGTGTCACCTTTAACCTCTGACGTTGCGGATGACCATGGGCGTCGGATCAAATAATTTTAGCCATTGCTCGTTTGCCCCCTTCTCCTAAATAAAGAAAATAATACATCTTTCTTGGCTTAACTGACACACATATAAAAGTATAATAACTATTTAACACACGAAACATACATAAATCTTAAGTACATTACATAACAAATGATACATTTTAAAACAGGAAATAATCTTTCCAAAATCGTATACGGGTGTGTCCTGCGTAACCTCTCAATTGTCTAAATTGGCTTAAATTATCCAAAGGATGGACATAATACCAATTGCATGTTGGAACACTACTCATAATAAAACGACATCTCTTTTCAAAATAACTGTAAAATTTAGGACAACATAATTTATGCCAGTAGTCCAGTGGGGTGGATATGTCTTGAGAGACTTCCTATGGCTCGGTCCTAACCTATCGCCTTATCCAATTTTACACATCTACACATACAGTTACGTCTATCACTAATATAATTTTAAAATATATTTTATTAATACAGCTCGGATTTACCCGTAGCGCAATCTGACAAAATGTTTATAATTATAACAGCCCTTATCATCTCGGGTTATTCTTTAAATGTATATTGGTATTAGTTAGAGTCAGTACGATCTCGCAAGTTTGATAAATAACAGTGTATTACATTTATAATGATTAAATAAATAAACTAAAGTCTTTATGCTGAAATTAAATTAATAAATTGAAAAATCAATTCGAGTAAGTAATTAAATTCATTATATTATTAAAAATGTGTTGTGATTTATAAATACATACATTTAAAGTTATGAATTATCAATATTTTATTTGCATATCGATTCAAATTTCATATTCACGTCATAAACATCAATAATCAAATCATAAGTTCCAAGGTTAACAAATTTTATGATGTATGGTTCACACAATTTGATAAGTTCTCGATTGTATCCAGCCTAATGTTTACACTATTTTTTTACTTTTAATTCTGTATCAAATTTTAACTCAAACGGCCAAGTTTTTCACTTAAAAGCTGGTGACGATCATCCAATTACGTTTTAAAAATTATAAACAAACCAATTTAATAAACTTGAAATTTTCTACGTTTCAGAAAAGGTGAAAATGCACTTCCGTGTCTTGGCTTTAGCCGTTTGGTGTGCTTTGATAAATATTATTGACTCCAAAGTAGTATGTCTCTATGATGATAGTCTAAAGACATTTAAAATTAGACGTTTAACATGCTACTCTACGTTAAGTCATAATGTATTAAGAAGGGATGATCTATTCAAAGAAGGCGATTATACTGCAGCTACTATTAGACGTTGTCAAATAACCCAAATAGATGTTGACGGACTATTCAACGCGAAATTGGTTTGGGATCTTAATTTATCAGAAAATAAATTAAAAAGTTTACCATTGGGAGTATTCGATATGAATACACATCTAGAGGATTTAGATCTATCACAGAATCTATTAACAGAACTACCAGCTGGTATATTTAATCGAACTAAACTAAGAAATCTACATTTAGGAGGGAATAATTTCAAAAATTTCGATACCGGCTTAATAAGTTACAGTCCTAGGGAAATGGTTAGTTTAGATTTGACTTGTAATTCTCTTATCGGTAAGAATTTAAACTATGATATATTATGTGATATGGCGATATTAGATTTATCAGGAAATGATATGAATGAAATCACATTCATGGGTAACGTAAAAGGCTTAAAATATCTACACATGAAACAATGTTCATTGAAAAATGTACCGGATTTTTTATCAACGGTAGATTTAAGCAAACTTTTAGTATTAGATTTGCCGTACAATGAAATAACAGCCATTGGAAATGCAACATTTCATAAATTAGTTCTTTTAAAGACTCTCGATTTGTCAAATAACCGTATAGAATATATCCATAGAAATGCATTCGTGAACCTTCAAATACTTGAGAAAATCAAATTGAACAATAACAGATTGAATTACCTTTCTTTAGGAGTATTTCAAAACATACCTGCTTTAAATGAACTTGATCTTTCTCATAACTTACTCCGAGATATTCATCCTAATTCATTTGATAACACAACATTAAAGCAACTGATTATATCTAATAATAGAATAACATTTTTAAATCCAAATCAAATGTCCACGATGTTATCAAATGTTAAAAGTTTAAAGGATATTGATTTCAGTGAAAATCCATGGCAATGCGCCTGTCTGAGAGATTTGTTAAATGAATTAAGAAATCAACTTTGTCAATACAATTATTACGATTATAATGGACAGAACGCTGTATGTGTGACCACACCTGAATTTATTTGCAAACGATACGAAGCAGCAAATGAATTGTTTATTAATATGTATGATGATTTAATTGCTCCACATTTAACACAGAAGAAACTCTTATTTCCGGATATAATAGAAATTATGGAAGGAGCACCAAGAATACCGGTTCCTTGTCGCCCTCGTCCTTCGGATGAATAAACATTTAGTGTTCTCCGTGAGTTTTCAATAACGAAACACTCTTATTATCTTTGCAAAAATAGATAAAACATTTTTTTAGATGTTACAGCGGAGAGAAACTTATGGGTAATATTATTCAACTGAGTTATCAAGGAAATTGTACAGAAGGACCAAGATACGAATAAAAATTGAAGACCATAAATTAAGATAAAAATAAATACAGTTGTTTTTTTTTTATTTTACACAATGTGACGTTGAATAAGTCTTCTCTTATTGATCTAAATTAAACGGCATTCCTTAAATCATTGACCTCGTGTACATTCAGACAAAGCACTTATCCTGTTTTCATTTTGATTCGCACAATCATCTAATTGTCTCTACTTAATCAATATAGCTTAGCAAATTATATCTCTGACCATGGGTTTCTGAGACCAAAATCGCTGTTTAAATCATATTGTTATCTCAATTTTGTAAAAGATAATGACAGGGACGATATGTTTTATACAGAGATTTTTGCGTCAGAAACCGACCGTAACCTAATTCCCGTATAACAAAAAGTAAACAAAGACGTATGAAAATTGATGGAACGTGATTAGTATTCAAAGATGGTTACTTACGGGACTGTGTGTAGCATTGTTTTCGAGGTCTCGGTCTTTGATCCCAAAACTGATAGAGGGAAAGTTGAGTTTCACTAAAACAGTAGAAACTTAACTTAATTTTATGTACGCACGTTAAATGTTCATGTAACATCGGACATTAGAATTCTATGCGTACAATTAAATACATTCATATGCTGTAATAAATGCAATTGTTGTAGGAAACAGACAATTTAAATAACTCCTAACCTATGTTCCTAACATAAAACAATTATTGCATAATCTGTTGTTTAGTTAATGTATTTTACTTTTAATATTCATAATACGCATTAAAATGTAGATAAAATATAGAAAATTTGCTTTCATTTTGAACATGTTCAATGACACTAAATTTTTTTACGTACTAAACTGATTGTTTAGCCGAGAATTTCTAAGACCAAAAACCCCGTTTAAAACATATTGTTATCCCTGTTTTTTTTTCGAAGATAATGTAAGAGATGACGATATGTTTTATACATATATTTTGATATCAGAAACCCACGGTAAGGGGAGTAAAAGGTGAAAATGAAAACAACAAATAATTATTAGACTATTTATTAACTTACCTACAACTAATGTGGTTTCAATAAATACAAGAAATAAATTAATAAGTTAACATTTTTTTGTACATTTGTATTAAATGGCATTAAACGCGTTCGCTTGCTTCTAGGATTCAGACGTGTTCGCTCTGAAAAATAAAAAACAATGCATTTTGAAACATAACTATTAGGTTTTTTACGGAGAATATTAAGGAATTTGAGAGTTTTCTTGTGTCTTGTCTTGAAATGTGTCTTTTTTTAAAGTAATCAATAAAAAGTTATTAATCTAAGATAGGTAGTACTCTTATTCAATGATGTTGGAAGATATTATGAAAGTTTTATAGTTCATAAACGTGACATGTGTAAGTTTATTAGTAAACTTAGTTATGTTTGTTTTAAAGCTTTTATAACAAAGTGCACATGTTACTTAAAGTCATTTTAAATTAATTTTTAAGTATATTAGAAATAAGGTTGGAATTCGTATGTAACTCCACGTTTACTCTATAAGTATACAATACTGATTCTTATGCGTACCTGTAATATGGTTGGAATTCGTATATGTCGTCGATGACTCTGCGCACGCGGCACGTGACGCCGCAAGATGGCGGACGTGCGTACACTGCGAGCGCGCGCTCCAACATCTGCTGCGCTGATGTCAACTCTACCACTGTTAAATACAATGTTAACTTTATTTTTATTCTTTTATCAAATAAAACATAAAAAAATCATCACACGATTTATTCCTTTATTACCACGGATATTAGTTTTATCCAGATTCAACCAAAGGATAGCTCAAAGTTCTGGATTCCCCGGTATATTCTACGATTTCTAGGTTCGAATTTAATATCAAACTAAATTTGATTTTTATGTCCTCTCTATCAAAAATAATAACTAATTTGTAACGTGTCTTTTACAAATAACTTAACAACTTAAATATTCTCAGAGTTTATCTTAAATTACATTAGTCTAATCGTTGGCTTCTGAGACCAAAATATTTTTTTTATCAAAAATAATAAGAGGGATACAAATATTAAGTTAAAAAAATAATAGTTAAAAATATTTACCTCTACTGTGTCCAAACTGACGGTCATCTTCATCATTGGCGTTGCCGTTGCCGCCGTCATCTTTCTTAAAGGAGATAAGCTTCGGAATAACGAGTAGCATGCACACCACAGCGATCATTGTCACAATTTTCTTGAATATGAGGAATTTCAGCATCAGCTTGGCTATTGTCAGTATGTCCAATTTCAAAGATAATTTATCAAAGAAACTGAGACCAGGTGCTGTATATGGTACACCGTATGAGGGCTTCAGAGGGGGCCCGTAAATTGGTGGGGGAGGCTTGTGAACCGGAGGACCGTAGGAGTGAGATGGTGGTCCGTACGATGTCGCGGGTGGTCCGTAAGCTTGCGCCGGGGGACCGTAGCCCGATGACGGGGGCCCGTAACTTGATGATGGTGGTCCGTAACTTGAAGATGGTGGCCCGTAACTTGAAGCTGGGGGCCCGTAGCTCGACGCGGGTGGACCGTAAGTATTCGGAGGTGCATTATACGTAATGTCCGACTCGAATTTAACTGGAGGTCCATAACTAGAAGGAGGTAGGTAACTATTTGATGTAGTAGAATCAGGATAACTCGAACCAGACGAACTGAAACCGTTGTTGTCGCTGTTGGAATACGGCGGAGAGTAATCGTATACCGATTGATAGCTGTCGTCGCGATTTGAAATCTTTTTCTCGCCGTCCTTTGCAGTTATTATAATAACGCCTTGCTTAGATTTCTCTGCTTCGACGCGAGACTTCGAGTAGGCGTCTAGGTATGTATCCGTCTTCGTAGATTTACTCGTAGAGTTGGCGATGGGCCCTACGATCGCGGCCGCACACGCACTCAAACATAATATCGTCAAACTAATTCGAACGACTGCCATTTTGCTGTTAATCCTCGAGCTACCGTCCGAAAGAAGTTGTCTCCATCGATCGCGAGTGACGAATGACAAACGGCGACGACTCCCATTCAGTTTTCACTTTTGACTTACCGTAAAAGAACCTAAATATGATAATGGAACACAATTAAATTCTCCAAGTGACCCCAGTGCGTTCCGCATTGCTCATGGTAAGTAGGTAGACCGCGGCGCTGCGTGCATGCTAATAGACTTTGGAGACCCGCGCCCGCTTCGACTTCGGTACACCTTCTTCGATGGGCTCCATAACGACGAGCCGTTTGTCATCAAATTAAACCTTTAATAGATCGTCATTTGTTAGTGAAAGTTAGTCAAACGGCACGATTCACTAATAAAGAGTGAATGATAATAGGTAATTGACTACAGTCAATCAAGGATTACAATCCTAGATTACTTATTTCTTTACGGAGATACTTATCAGCTTTTCTCGTTTCGTGTCGAACGGATGTTAATATGTAAATGGATAAGCGTTCGATTTCGCAACTAACCAAAAATTCAGTACTGGAAATTTGCCAACATAATGAATTTATTCGCGCAATTTATAAATCAAAGACGACACCAGCATAAATGCATTTAAAATCGTAATTTCTACTGATCAACGATGCGTTTTCACTTCCTCCGTGAGCAGAGATCGCTAATATTTCAAATAACTTAGCCACTTCTAGTGACATAATGCAGATTGTGATTCGAATAGTTTAAATTATTTCAATTATTCCTAGCACAAATTACGAACATCTATTGCAAATATACGTTAAATGCATCCTGTTTTCTTGAACCTATTTTTATGAGTAAAGTAAACAAAAGAAGAATGGATAAGGAATGCATTTTATTCTTTAAAATAAAAATAAAAACATGATTCTTGATTTATACATGCTTATAAAAATACAAATCTGTCTTAAGTTTATTCAAAGGCATTTGTCATTTTGAGACATCTCTCTTGAAAGAATTTGTGTCTTTTCCTTGATGTTTTGTCTTTTGGTGAAAAGAAAGTGCTTATAGATTTCGTACCAGCAGCTTTTTTATTAGGACTTTCATCTATATCTTCAAATGTACATGTTGCTGCTTTCTCTTGAAGCATCAGTTCTGCCGTCGACCAACTAAATCTAACTAACAATGGATACCCAAAGACATGATCAATTTGCTCACGAATAAATTTTTTCGTTAATGGATCTGTAAAAAAGATAATTACCAAGTTATGATTTTTAATACTACATTACTGAAAATTAAGGTAATAGTTTTTTTAAGAAAGAAGCAAAGAATTATATCTACTATAAAATCTACAACTAAAACTCTTTTTCCACTTATCGCTAGTAGAAATAGTACTCATAGGAATAGTAGTCTCAGGCAGCAAGTGAAAAAAGTTTTAATTCCAAGCTATCTAGCATTAATCTTATAAAAAAGTCATTGCTTTTCTTTGATCTGTTTCTATTGTGTTGATTATTATTATAAACTACATATTTATACTAGCGATAGTTCGCGACTTTGTCAACGCGGAAATAAAAAAAAAGTACATAAGTTACTGTTACACACACAAACTACTATCCAATAAAGTTCGGTCAAAATCGGTCTAACCATTTCTGAGATTAACCGGAACAAACAGGAACACTAACGCGATAGACAGATAAAAATTTTAATAATTGGATTTTCCTTATAAACAACTTAAATACACATATTATTTTTTATTTCATAGACTATTCAATTTTAATTAATTTTAATTTTAGTACTAATATTATTTACCTCCAGGATATCCACTACCAAATTGACTATGATCCATGTCCAGACCCTCCTTGAAGTTCCAAACTTTGAGTGCGTGGTCACGAGTCACTTTCGCAACGATACTGGCAGCTGACACTATCGGATATATGGAGTCAGCTTTTTTAGCTACCTTTAATATAAAACAAATAACACATGAGGGCAAAAGTTTCCAAATCCAAGAATACATAATTATTATTTTTTTATTCAGTGCGTGCAGAAAATAATTAGGAACAAATAGGTTTTGTATTAAAGTTTTATAATTATTTAATAAAATAATGTTAAAGTTATAGACAAAAATACTTACAGTAATTTTAATATTGGGAAATATTTCCGATAGTTTTGCTTGATATTTTTCAGGAGGACCAACAGTATCAACATAAATTTCTGCTAAATTTACTCCACCATCTAGTACCATCTGTATCAAACTAATTGCAGAGTTCATTGACACCTTAAAACATAGAAATATATTTAACAGCAATATCATTTTTTTTATCTATTTCTTGATTCCCTAAGAGATTGTTTGTTTGCATTTCCTATAAGTGACTTCTGTTCACTTTGTTTCACTTGTCTGTCGAATCCACTTCCCCTAATTTCCATCCTTTTGTTATAAGAAAAGTAGGTGGAGAAAGACAACTAAATTTATCTATAGGAAGAACCTCCAAAGAAATTAGTTTATTTCTATTGTGGAAATAATGTTTTTTATTCATTACTTCATTCAAGGAATGTTTAGCTCTTCTATACATAGAGTTTGAGATATATTTAGGTGAGATAACTTCAGCTTTCCAGCCAACATTGTCTATTGATTCTTGTTCAGTCAACATTTTTGTAAAGATCTCATCTCTTTTGTCTTCTGTTAAAGCTTTGGAGTCGGCACATCCTAAAGATTCAAGTATTTTCTTTTGGCTTAAAGGGCAATAAGCCACACCATACACCATTGGTCCTGAAATGCAAATATTTACATATATCAATAAATTGTAGCACTTAGGAATACTTCAAACTACACTTATAAGCTTGGGTGGAAAATAAAATAAAATAGCATGTAAACTTATGTATAGGGGCATTGGATCTGTGAATTTTTATAGTACATATCTATTTAATAAGACTATATTTCCACAAATTTTACAAGATGATGAAAAAAAAATTTAGCAATAGATGGCTGGACGTTAGTCCTCATCAATCTTAGTTATTTTGGCGTAACCATACCAGACATAACCATTTTATATTTACCCAATACTGGTCCACGACCTGCTTCATCGACGCCCAGCATACAAGCTTCAGATTTGCAAATAGGAGGAATTTCTGAAGAACTAAAAAAATTTTCGGCATTGTCTTTAGACTTAAGATACTCTTCTAGAGCTTTTAGGGAATCCATAATAATTTTATTTGTTGAACTATGATTTACACCTATTGGCTAAGTTGTTAGTCTTTAAAATAGGTCAAAATCGTTAGCAAGAAGTGTACATAGCTAGCTTGTCTTACAAATATAGCAATTTGTTTCGTTGATATAAATTTGCCGCGATTTGCAAACATCAAATCAAAAAATTACATTTGAATTTGAAAGCTGTCAAACATCAAGTGTCCAGGAGACATTAAGTTAATAAGAACCTTGTGTCTCACATAATAAAGATTTTTACTTGCATATCGAACGAATATTTTCAATGTGACAGATAACGTAAAACTGAGTCTGGAAACAAAAAATTGATTCCAAACTTTCCTTAATTCCAAAACTGTGAAATAGAATGTGAAAAAATACTACTACAACCTAAAACACAGTTACTTTTATTATATTCATTTTAATAAAAGACGGATAATCCTTAGTAATTAAAACATCCTTACCTGGTTAATATTACTTTTGAACAAACAATAAAATTGTAAAGGATTTATTTTAATAGGAATTGCAGGCATATTTTATTGCTTAGAAAAGATTACAACAAAACATTTGAAAAAAGAAGTAAAACTTTCCTATGCCCAGTTTGTTTTTCCGTGAGAATTTGACTATTAAAGCGCAAAGTAGCTTAATGATTTTCAAATGAGTGCTTTGAAATAAAGAATTCTCATTAAATACCCATTAACTAATTTTGTTTACAAATATGAAATCACAAAATAAAAACCTATTTGAGAAACATTAAACTGCAAGATTATTAATTCATTAATTACGAAAATAATTCCCTAACGTCCTTTGAAGCTTTCAAGCGCTGCAGTGCTTAAATATTTTTGAAGTGTTAAAGTCTATTTCATTTCAAATTCAATGACAAAGACGCATCCATAAAGTGCAGTGCAGTGTAGCAGTAGCATAATATTTTTAGATGTAGAAAATAAGTGTCATCTGCATATTTATTTAAACCTTAGTTGTATATATCGAGCACATAAAAGGTAATGTTATTGTTTTATTCATTACTATTTTACAGCGTATTTTTATTCTACCGTAGTAACAACTGAAAACTCGTTTGTAGGTTAGAGTAGTGCGATATAATATGCAGAACAACCCCCAGGAGCTTTCATGGCAGGCGATCCAGGCTATCGTGGGGGTTAAACTACCTCCGAATGTGTTACGATTCGACGATATTGGGTTCCATTTAGTCAATAATTCGGTTTCTAGTGCCGAAGATTCGGACTCGGATGTGGAAATCGTTGAAAATGAATGGGAATCGGACAATAACATTTCATCCAAGCCTGAAAACTCTGATAATGAAAAAACATCGCCCGACAGAGAACAAAGCGAGTCTCCCGTTCTTCATCTCGTTGAGCCCGATAACAACAATTCGGATAAAGTTTCGTTAGATTACAGAGACTATTTAGTGAAAATGGATACCAAAGATAACTCAGATATAGACCAAATGATACAAGGACAAATTGATGACACGGATAGTTCGAACGGGAATGTATTGTCGATTGAGAACTACCTAGAGGTAACTCTGTCGACAGACTCAGAGGCTAGTCACACTTGTAGTCGGTGTAATCAAATGTTCCCCAGTGAGCAGTTGCTCTCCGCCCACGAGTGTAGCGCAAAACCCACCGAAGAGAAGAAATACCCATGTCACATGTGTTCGGAAAAGTTTCCAAGTTATTGGGAGCTAAGAAAGCATATAAACAGTCACTTTCCAGGAATGTTAGACTCGAAATCTAGCTTCTGTCATCTTTGCCAAAAGGATTACACAAAGACGGGCTTCATGAATCATCTCCGGAAGCATACAGGGGAGAGGCCATTTGTTTGTGAACTCTGCCACAAAGCATTCTCACAGTCGAGTTCTCTTTCCATTCATATGAAGTTTCATCTGAATGTACGTAAACATGCTTGCACCGTTTGTGAGAAGAAGTTTGTAACAAAGAGTGAACTCTCACGTCACATGACTGTGCATACAAAACAGAAGTCCTACTATTGTGGGGTGTGCGATAAGGCTTTCACTCGCTCCGACAACATGAAAAAGCATGAAAAAACACATGGTTGACAGTTGATGCTTAATTTCTTGTCTCATGTTAATTGTATCACATCCTGCAAACTTCTGCATTTATGACATAAAATAACAAAGTTGTGTCTCCATCTTCAAATGTATTACTCATAATGTTGGATATGATACTATTATCATTGTGCTGTTGTTTCCGATTCTCTAATTGCCAAAAAAATTTAGTCATATGATTTCTAATGAAAAGATTTTCATTGTTTTATGCCAAATTTAAAAGTTTGATTGCCTAGTTTATATTTTAGTCATATTATGGTGTGTTATGTGAGTTTACTCAAGGTGTGTCGCTGTAGTTGCTTTTAAATTAAGGATTTTATTTATGCTATACATAAAACTATGTTTGGAATACATATATGTAATGTTAGTGATTGCCTTTTGAGGTGCTTTAGTATAGTCACACATATCTCAACCCAAAGTTGCCTTTTAGATATGATAAAGTGATATATTTCTTGGAATTAGGTCAAAATGCCCAAAGTTTCCAATAGCTGTAGTCCAGTATTTGTTTGAGATAAAAAAATGGGGCCTTTGAACTTTAAACACTAAAGCAAATAATTGTTCCTGCTTTCTCTAAAGAGCTTTAATATAAATGTATATTTTTGTACTTTGTATACATTGAGATGATGCCAAATGAAGTGTCCTTTTGCCAAACATTAGATAAGTAATAAAAATGACTTTAAAACTGTTGTAACCAAAGCAATAATAATTTCTTATGTGCCTAACTATATTTTGTAACAAATACCAAATAATTTCTTAGACTTTATAAATTGTAGACCTAGTTATACCAAATTGGATCTATAGTCAATACTTTTATGTGTTTATTTTAATTATTATTTAATTAGCAATGTATTTTAGCACCAAAATTATTCCCTGTGTAATGGTCTCAGATGAGAATTTAGTTAAGCCATTTCGAACAACTAGTAACAATTAAGCATAGTTAAGTTATTGTAAAATCAGTGTTGTCCAATTTAATGAACAAAACATCACAAATATTTTATTAGTCACAAACTTGTAATATGTAGGAGAAATGTAGTTATAATAAATGACAAAGTCAAATATTTACTTTCAGTTTTACATAATGTTTAAATATTGCTCGCTCTTATGAAATATTTTAATACAAAACATTTTATAGAACATTGTATAGAGTAAACTAGATATAAAATTATTGAATATTAAACCAAAGTTGTATTTATGGGCAGTGCCAAATTTGGATATTAAAATCAAATTGTCAGTAAATGTACTACAATATTTTTTATGACAAGTTTTATATATATATTAGTAATAGGCAATAATTACATTTTAATATATTTATTATATTTAAAATATTTAGAGTTTTAGCTCCATGACTCATTTATAGAGTTAAGGATATTTGAGCCAAATAAAAATACACAAAAATCTACAAGACTGACAATAATATTCAGAGTAGATATTAACACGAGCACAAAGTAAGCCTTATATTTATTACTGCCTAAATAGGAAATGCTGCAATTTTCACTATTTATCGAAAATGCACCTCGTTATGAACTCAACATGACAATTAGTTTAAGATCAGTTTATAAAAATGTTTTATGGAGAAAATGTAATTGTCGATTTTATTAAAGAGTTGTTTGTTGCAATATGTTTTATTTGATTTCTGAACTAAGTTCGTTTTCCCTTTGTTCTAGGTTATGCTAAGATGTCGGCCAGGTTGCGTAACCTGAACCCGTACGAATTGCATAAGTATTTAGTTAATGTATATTGTTTAAATAAGAAAGGCGCGACTGCGAGTCTGACACGAGACACGTCCAGAGATCGCACAGACTTGGACGTGATAAGAGAAAACCATAAGTTTCTGTGGGAAGATGACGACGTTGCCGATACATGGGAGAAGCAGCTCGCTAAAAAATATTACGATAAACTCTTCAAAGAATACTGTATCTGCGATCTAAGCCGGTATAAAGAGAATAAAGTAAGTTAACATTTATATTCAAAGTTGGATACTTACTAAATGCTAAAAATTCTAAACGAAGTCATAGTAAACTAACTGTCGACCGCAACTCTGTCCGCGCGGAATTAAAAAAAAAACTTAATTATCTATGGCAAATTTCAGCGAGATCCAAGCAGCCGTTCTGGAGATACCTTCAAACAAACATCCATCTAAACATTCGCAGTTATAATATTAGTAAAATAGATCACGTATGTATGGATATCAGTACTTTTATCATAACTACAGATGAGTTACAATCGTGCTAGTGTTAATAACGGTCGATAATAAATAATACGTTACTATTTGCATTCAAACAATGCGATATTCGAGATGATATGCGTCAGTAACGGTCCCCTACAGCAAAAGGTTACGTCGGGGTGATACCCTCGTGAAATTCGATTAAGCTTTTTTTTTTGCCTGCGAGACCTTCCTTTGTGCGCTATGCTGGGGTGCGCAACAATAACCATAGTGCCTTTTTGTAGGCTAAATATAGACCCTGTGCGCTCACCCGGACCGGCCGTTATGTGAGAGCACATCTGCCTCCCGCTTGCTATTCACTTTTATTAGACACGGAAAGCTTTAAATTGTTACCATTCAAATTGATTTGAATTGCTAGTAAGGTTATATTTTGTAAAGGAAATATTTAAGAAGGTTATTAAATACCATAAGGGTAAATTATATAAAAATTTATTTAAAATTTGCCATGATAAAATACATAGTTTTTATATTTCAATTTTTTTATATTAAGTTAGGTTTCAATATGAAGTCTGATGTAAGAACTTAACCTTTATTAATACGAGTTCACAAAAACATGAATTACGCGTGGAATTAACCACCGCCTCATTTCCCCAGCTCCGTTGTACATCATGCGACTAAGATATATTTCCATTAAGAACTGTTCTATTATTTTGCATCACAACATTTTAAATTACTGTTACTAATCATAATACACTCATAACGTTACCAGTGCCCTGAGCGAGATTTCATCATTGCTCCCTTTTTACCATACCTTGGGTTCGCAGTCCAGTGACGCCCCTTACTATCCAGTGCTCTGGGCGACTACAACCGTGCCCTAACACCGGTACCGGATACACCATTTATTCTTTTAGACAAAATAGTTCAACGCTGTATCAATTTCTATGTGTGAGAAACATAATTAAGATAACATGGAGGTCAAAATACAATTGTGTCTTAAGGAAAATAACAACCAAGCTTTTTGTAGTTCCCTTAGCGGGAATTATTTAAACCTTTATTAACACGGAATTAATTGTATAATTTGTACTTTCTATGTTGCTTTGGAAGCAGCTGTATGCTAGCCCAGAAAAAGGATTCAGATAGGTTGAAAGATATTTTAATATATTTACTCATTATTATACATGCTTAATCTGTCCCTTATTAGTACTGTAAAGAAAATAGTATTATAAAATATGATTGAATAGAAGTGTTTCATGATCATGGTACACGTATTTCAACTACAATAGTGAGTATTTTTTTATTTTATATGTGTCCATAACTTAATTAGAATGTAAATTAATATCCAACAGTTAATCAAAGTAGGCAGCTTGACTCTAAGACCACAACGGTTACGCGTTTGCGATAAGTGTATTGGAAAGGTCACGAATTGAATCTTTAGCGCGACCTTAACGACAAATGTTTATATTATTGCCTTATAAGAATTGACAAGACTCACGTGTGAATCAATAGAGCTCATATATTAATTTAATTGTGTTGGCCAATATTTTAACACGTTCCATCCGCTACGACTTTTTTGCATAACAGTGAACTCGCCAACTGAATTGGTTTCACTGAACGTCAAAAGGTACTTGGGATAGACAGTCTTGGTGAACCAAGAGTTTATTTCTTAAAGGAAAAAAATACATTTGTAACATAGTACGGTAAAAACACCTTCGTCATATAAGAATTATAATAATTTCAGGTTCTTTTAAGACTTTAAATCGGCACATGGTTGACTGTAAAATTTAAGATATTATCAAAATTTATTTGCCCAATTTAATATTCAGTTGAATACGCCACGTACGACCACCTGTATGTAGCTTATTTAATACAAGTAGTAATCGATTTTTTTTATATATTTGATTTTATAGATGATATATTTTGTAAGGTAGCGCTGCGTTGGCGCGTTGAAAGGGAGGTGGTACTTGGCAAGGGTCAGTTCCAGTGCGGCAATAAGCAGTGCCACAGCGACAAGGACCTCAAGTCTTGGGAGGTGAACTTCGCATACCTCGAGGATAATGAAAAGAAAAATGCCCTTGTTAAACTTCGTAAGCTTATAAAAGTGTATAAAATATGTTTTTTTTAATAATCAGACAATAAATTATCATATCTGTTTTTCAAGGTTTGTGTCCAGACTGTTCGGAAAAATTAAACTACAAATCGAAAAAGCGTGAAGTGAAAAGATTGAAAAAGAGCCAGAAAAAGAGAAAAAAGAAAGGTAAATCCAATGAGTTGGATGTGGTAAGCGGCAACGAATGTGAAGAAAGTTTCGACGATCCCTCAGAGCCTAGCACTTCGCAAGAGCCGGTGCAAACTGAAGAAAAGGACGAATCCCTTTGGAAAAAAGGTAAGAACCAAAAGAAACGTGGGTTTTACTACCGACAGATGTATACTCATAGATATAACAATATTATACTAGTAAAAAAATATATCGCCATTCCTCTTGCCTTAAAAAAAAAAAAACATAAAATTCTTCTTCACAAGTTTCGTCCATTCAAAGTAACAATTGTTTGCAATATAATAAATTAAAAAGTTATTTGGTACAGGGGTCCAGGAAGTTGAAGAAAAAACTCGCGAAGAAGAATTCGAAGAATACTTGGAAGATTTACTTTTATAAACGCCTGTAAAAATATATACAGCAATCATTTTCTCTGAGCGAAACAGATACGAAATATTTTAAAAGGCGTTAACAATATTAAAATAATTTATATAAATAATATTCAAACTACAATTTTAATTGTTTTTATTTCGTTTTATTTGCATTACAATTAAATATTTTGTGTGATATGATAAAAAAAAATTATATAAAAATCACTCCCGATATAATCACATAGTTTTCGTTAACGCTAACATGAAAAATACTTTGTACCTACAAATGTACATACGTATTAAGAATTTAAATCATAACATTCGCGCAACTAAAAAAAACAGATTTAAATCTGCTAAGTTTCTTAAATGCAACATTTTTCTGAGATTTCATCGCAAATTTTTCAGCCATCTTGAAATTACAACATAAAATAAAATTTAGACACATAAAACAAAGTATATAGGAAACATTTGGTTTTTAAAAGCAATGAACATTAAAAATAATATTGTAAAGCAATATAAACATTAATATAATTGACTTAGAAAAGCAAGTTTACAAGAAACATTAATTGTAAAGCCTCAAGAAGCAATCAACTCAACTTTCAACATACAGTAGGCTTCCACTACCGATTTTGTACAAATATTTCAGTAGTGGAAACCGACTTTATCGAATTATTGTAACTTCACAGTACAAATAGTTAACATTTTGTAACTACGACTACTTTCCCTTACAGGGTAAACAGAGTTCGGAAATCTTGAGATAAACAGCTAGAATTATGATGCAAAATCAAATTTTAATACGCTATTAATTTATAACCATGACAACCAAATGGGAGTAGACAGAGAAGGCAAGTGACAAATATTTCTTAATTACTGATTTATTACGAATCAAAAGTCGTATAGTTACGCCTATTTGCTTCGGAAACGAGTTCTAGTTATTTTTTTTAGCAATAACAACTAATAAACCCATATAAGGTTCGTTTTAAAAACATTATAACTGTTATATCTAGGCCTTATATACCTAACAACGATGTATTTTAGTCCGTTCTAGAAATGTCATATTTTATGCAAACATTAGAAATTTCAACATTTACTATCACATGCAGTCATTAATTGGACACTAAGGAAGTTGTTTAGCGAAGATTTAATTTGAGAAATCTACACTTAAGCTCGGTGACCAAGACTGTGGCATTTGTACACATTTACGTGTAGTTTTATTTAAACCAAAGTTATTTTTGAATATTCTAAAATTAGATTGCTTTACAAACCCTTGTTGGCATAAAACATCACAAGTAAATTGAGCAGACTGTACATATTATATTAGGGCGTGGCATTATATCAATCTCGTTCCAAATGAACACCTTAAATAGTAAACAAACAAACGTCACTTTTCATACATGGCGGCCATTATTTTCATTTACTAAAACAAATCTATTTTGGATACCTACAGTCCAAAGAAATTTAAATAATCATTGAAATGGTTTATTAGGTAAAGCATATTAGTGATATTTAAGTTTTCATTTGGAAGTTTGTATAATGCCACTATACACAGCCTTATGCGCCCTGTGCGATGTCCCGGCGTTGTCCCGGTGTTGCCGCGATGTTGCCTAGGCGTCCTTGTTGGCGGTAGTCTTGGAGACGTCCTCATCATCAGAGCAGTCATCATCGTGTGTGTGCGTCAGTTGTCGCGGGGTCTCCGGCCTCACGTGGGGCACTGATGCTTGCATCTGTAACAAAAATTCAAAGGAGCAATAAATCTTAATGTATTCTCATAATCATAACTTGTTTATCTGTAAATCAACCTTCAACCATCTCTTTCCTGTCCTACTTGACCTCTTCTTACACGGAGTCAGCTTTCTCTTTCACTCTTACATATAAAGGACATTCCGAACTGTTACCTTAACATCGATAACATCATGGGTTTCATTCTCTTCCGAAGTCTCCTCCGCCAGCACGGGGTAGGGACGCTGGGCGCTCGGGTGTCTAGAACTGTTTCAAAATTATAATAATTAGACTTTGGCAGGATGTTTACAATGTAGTGCAAGGTACTCTTAATGATTATATAATAAGGGGCCATGTATGACAGTTGCAAGTGACTGCGCTACTCGTGGGCGACATTGCGCAAGTGCTGCTGTTGGGCGACATTGCGCAATCGCATCTCGTGGGCGACATTGCGCAATCGCATCTCGTGGGCGACATTGCGCAAGCGCTGGACGTGGGCGATATTGCACAAGTGTATATCAGTTACCGGTCGATGGTGGGCGTATCGACGGTGAAGCGCTGCTCGTGGGCGACGGTGCTCTCGTGCGGCATGAGCATGGCGGGCGCGCGGAACATGTAGCAGAACGGGTAGTACATCAAGTTGAGGAAGGAGGCCGCGTACAGGTCCGCGTACCTCACCACCTGCAACACACAACAACACACAATTAGTAAACACACATAAAAATGTTTATGGTCCCTCGAGTCGGATACTCCATGTATTACTCGGTTTAAAAGATATTTGTGTCCGTTATAAGTATTATGTTTTGCATTAACTTAGTAAAATTAATATTTAGGTTATAACAGTAATATAATAAAGGTAGCATAGAATTCAATTTATTGTAACAACGTTACCTGTGAGGAGAAGAATGTCTGCCTAGATCCGGAGCGGAATAGTGAGCCGAGCATGCCGTACGCGAGGTCCATCTTGTGCGTCACGTCACGGATCGAGCTGCGCAGCTTCGATATGTCCGGCTTTTCTTTTGTGCTCGAGTCCAAGTCTCTGGAGATCAGATCACAAACATGTTAAGCACCATGGCGATACAATATTTTGTGACATAGGAGTTGTATTTTCAGAGACTTATTTGGAAATAAAATAAACATTTAATTCGCAATAAAGTGAGGCAAATGTCTTTAATTTATTGCGAAGTACAGTCTCCGATGGAAAACTATGCCATTTGAAATCGTGTATTAACAACAAACAAACAGCACATGTGTAAAGACAAGAAAGATTAATTAGACCCCGATACCGGCGCGTTATAAATCAAACAAAGTTCAAGCATCGACAATATTTATTATTACGATTGACGTCCATAAGTAATCGAGTTAAGTTTATTTATCTAATTAGCTCAATGGATATATAAACTATATATTTAACGAAATATTTTCTTTTGTTTGGTATTTACGAATGGAAAGAGGACTAAATTAGGGCTCCGGGACGCACACTCATTAGACTGCACGCGGAATTGCTTCCACTTCACGCCTGTCTTTAGTGTGGTAAAATTGTATTAATATTCAATAGAGGAACATCTTCCTTTATCTAAATAAGAATGTTCCTATTTAAGTTATGTATACATATATATGTTACAATACATAATATTTACTATGTACTTTGACTTTAATGTTTGAATAACCAGTCTTAATTCTGTGTATTGTAAACGATTTAAAAGGTCAGATAAATATTTGTTACTTGCTATTCAGAGGTGTGAAGAGTCTGTTTGAAGGTTCTTATTTCTGCTATATTGCGATACAATTATGAATTATGTGCTTAGTTTTATAGTAGGATTTAATGGAATGT
The DNA here is from genome assembly GCF_000836235.2 of Papilio xuthus. Classification (NCBI taxonomy): domain Eukaryota; kingdom Metazoa; phylum Arthropoda; class Insecta; order Lepidoptera; family Papilionidae; genus Papilio; species Papilio xuthus. The sequence goes on from NW_013531716.1 coordinate 2,942,531, forward strand.
TACTTCAAAGTAGCCGAAAGTAATACATTAAAAGCTGTATAATGAATGGTTAGATATCGCTCGCTTTTATAGCATTGTTTTTTTTTATATATCATAAGGTGGCAAACGAGCGAGCGGCCACCTGAAATCGTTGAAATAGCGAAGTGACCGTTGCCCATAGACATACGCAATTGTATATGCGTTGCCTTTAATCGACGGAGGAGAGGATGCACAGAAAGAAAACATATTCCCTTTCCATGCATCCTCTCATCTGGAATGTCCACTTCCACTTCCTATCCTTTCCTTATTAGAGAAAAAGAGTAGGAAAGGAAAGAGGACTAAATTAGGCCTCCGGGACGCGGTTTATTTTTTATTCAACTATTGAAGACTTCAGCGATCTACTATATATTCAGATATCTCTTATTAGAATAAACACTATCACTACAAACTGCTACCATCAGCAGCAAAATGGCGAAAATCAAATAATCTGAAAATACTACGTCTTAAACCCAGTCCATTTACAGAGATGACTTACTTGTACATATCTCCCAGTTGCACATCCAAGTTCTGGAGCTGCGCGAACAGCTGGCACTTGTCAGTCCACACGTGCAACTCCTGCACCAGCTCAGGAACTATGAGGAAGGTGCGCCAGCCACCTATCTTCTTCGATTTCAGGATGTCGCCGAAGATATGGTCACCGATGTACAATACGTCCTTGCCTTTAGCACCGATCAGCTCAGTGAATACGTCACATGAACCTAAAAAATAAAAAAACTGATTTGGTACGGTTGTTAAAAACGGTTACATGAAGACTATGTTTAATGCCAATCAGTGTTTGTCGCATTTATTGCTGTATATTTGAATTGAACATGATTTCTTATCTCTTTTTCTCCATATAGAGTGAGAGAGATGAAAATATGTTTTCATACAAGTGTTACCGAAAAGTTACTTTGAAAACAGACTATATTTAAAAATTACTTATAATGTTACAAACATAAATGGATATTTGTTTGAAGGTACCTCCAGAACGGCTCAATGGATCTCGATGAAATTTTGCATACATAGTCTGGAAGAACACGTAGGCTACTAATTATGTTTATTTTAAAGTCGCGCTGGCAAAGACGCGGGCGACAGCTAGTCCGACATAAAAGAGGTTGCATGTTCTTTTTATAATGGTGTCAACTTTAACTTTAAGACGTATTTACCTCCGGAGTATACAAGACCCTCGTGCAGCGGACCAACGTGGTATCCCATCTTGAGGGCGCCGGTCCTTGTGTCCACCTGACGCAGCGTGGTGCCTTCGCCAAAGAATAGAGGCTTCTTCGCATCCACCACAATCCAATCGAAGTACGTCCTCCAGTTTCTGTGAGGGTCAGTAGCCTGCACGAAAAATGAATAACAGGATGTTAAACTTAAGTGGAACACGACTGATCGTCGGTTTCTGATACCAGGAACTCCGCTTAAAACATATTTTTGTTTTTGTTTTGTCAAATGAAAGGGATGACGAAAAGTTTTACACAGAAATTATGATCTCAGAAACCAACTATAACAAGATTACGGTTACTACGACTAATTACCCGTCTGTTTGATATTGTTATAAGTAATTTTGATTGTATTTTCATGCATTTCACTTGTTTTTCGGGACAAAAACCGAAACTAGTGAAAGACAAAAGCGTTTTCTGTATCTTTTTAATTTTCTCAATATCAAGGCAACTGGTTAAATTTAAAAGAGTAGTTTTTACCAACCCTAACTAACTAAAAACGCAAAACTCAATTGCAATTAGTTGACTAACTCATTACTAGGCATCAATCTCCCAAGAGTAAACCATGAATTATGTCAGTATTAATAATAAATAGTTAATTAATTCTATCAAATATTACATTAGCCTTTAAATATAATTGAAATATACAAAAATTTATCAATAAATTAATGAAATTATTGTCATATTATATAATTATCTTTATCTATTGACTCATAAATGATGAAATAGATATTATAAGGTGACTTTTTATCTTGTACTTATAAGATTAAAAAAAAACTATCTTCGCATAGTATCAGAATTCGGTTGATATGAATAAATTATGAATTAGCAAGCAGTTGTTGTCAAACCGGTTCGTATCAAAACACATTCCAAAGTCAACTTTCTGTTTTAACGTATGTCGCCAGCAAATCGTGTACGCTGAACGTTTGTAATTTACCCCGGTAAATGGCAAGAACACGGCAATTTGTCAAAAAATTAAAAAAAAAACATTCACAAATTGACGTTATATTAAGACAAATTGTATAATGACATTTCACACGAGTCTTATTTACTGTGAGTATATAATATTGATATACTAGTTACCGCTGTCTCTATTTTTTTCAAAAAGTATATAAGGGATAACAATATATGTCAATACAAGTGTCCTTTCAATCAAAGTTACAGTAACCGTGGGTTTCTGAGATCAAATTCTTCGTTTAAAACGTATTGTTAACTCTGTTTTGTCAAATGTAATAAACAACAGAGATGACGACATGTTAGATACACAAAAAATGACAGCCCGAAGTCTCACGTCTATAAAGTGTTATAATTATCACGTCACTTTGTAAATAATTTCGTTCGATATGTATTATGTCGACTCTGTGATTTTCCGGGGCAAATCACAAACTGGCGGTATACGCGATTCAACGGTGACGCGTACAAACAATATTTGCCAATTGCCATTTCAAACCTGATCTTACTTGAAAATTATGCAATATTAGCCTTGATATGCATAAATAATTGCAAAGATCTTAAATTTAAAACAAGATATATAAATTACAAACTAAGTTTGAACTTGAATCAGTTTTTATCCACATAATTAGAAATAATGACTGTATTCCGCATTGTATTAAGAGTAGATTTGCCCTTTTTTGGCGAAAACGACGCACGCATATTTTACATATTTGAGGACTAATACATAGAATGAATTTAATATAACTCTATAACCTAGTATTGATTCTATTGCAGACTGCAATAAATAATTGAAGGTTGTAACTTTCATTTTCCAATCCGAATATGTATGCATGACGCTTAAAACGACCTTAGAACGTCAAAGAAATAATACGAACAAAGAAAAAATGCACTATACAGTAAACCTAAAAAAAGTTTATAAATAATTTTACGGCACATCCCGGACTTGTTTATTGGCCCATTACGGACAATTACGATGTCCCGTTGACCCACGTCACAGACGTAAACTGTTACTTTTGATTATATTTGTCACTCTAACCTTGAACACTTCGGAAAATTTAATCCTGTTCATACGCATAAGTCACTATCTGTACAAATGGAAAATGCACAGCAGCCAAAGAGCATTTGTTTAGTTATTAAAATACTTTTAAAACTATACACTTTTTTAGATAAAACCATTCCAACTATTTTCACGATTACATTTAGTTGTCAACACTTCCCGCGCAATTCTCTTAAGTATTTGTCATCTATTTTTTTTAATAATTAAAAAGGCAAAGGTTTTGTAACCAGTATGCCAAGTCTTTGGCAGAATGTTTATTCTGCATTTATAATGTTCCTAAAATGACTAAACTTAGTACAGGGAGGTAATCAAACGATAGAAATATAAACACGAAAATTAAAACATGATATTAATATTCTAAAATGTGATTTAGGGATGTTGATTGAAGCTGAGTTTTATTATATAATAATTATGAAATTCGAAACCTGTTTGTGACTTTTTGATTTAGGTAACAAAAAACATCGTATAAACATTACAAGGATATCAAGATAAGTGTTTAGGTGTAATAAATGCCAACTTACTTGTGCGCCATGCGGGAAATCGAACAAGTAATTCATTATTTTGTCCGTGAAGTTGTAGTCACTGTTTGTTAGTAAGAACAACTTGGCTCCACTTTCTGTAATCCTGGATAGGAAGGTTGGAAGACGTTCGTCCTTCTTCAGGTAGAGGTCCAGATTCTCTATGGTCTTTGATTTGAGGTCTCCATGTATGTGAACGTAGTCTACCGCGCTCCGGACATCTTGGAATATTGATTTGAAAGACATCGCCAAATCTCCACATCTTACACCAGTCTTCTCTCTGAGTGCAAAAATTTCATAGTAATACTTTAGTATACAGTTCAGTTATAAATATAATTTTGTAATTATTTAAAGATAATAATTCATACCTTGTATATTGTGGTGAGTTTGTGAAGAAATCAATTAAACACGCTATTAAATACGTCTCTGGCAGATTGAACAATGTATTCAATACATACACTCTAGATTCGTCGAGTGTCAAAAATTTATTTGGATATAGCTCGTACACTTGGGAACTGGAAAAACATACAAATTAAAAAAAAACTGCAACCCAAAAAAAAATACATATTTTTTCACGCCAACAACAAAATTTCATTTTTTTAAATCAAAAAATATAAAGTCAAAAAATTCAATTATTTAATAAAATCAAAACATCTGTTAGTCGAAAATTAGTTACTTAAGAGATATGATTCATTTTATACTATGAATAGATACGTGGTTTATTTTGTATAGAAACATCTCAATTCCACTGGCGCAGTGACAATACCGCGTGCGGAAATCAGTTACGTGGAAATAGGAACTTATATCTGTGGGGCTTAAAAAAAATAACAAATAACTTACTGCTTCAAGAATTCAAATCCATGCACACAGACCAGAATGTTACCATAAGCGTCTACTTTTAAAAGGTTGCCATACAACGTGTCGAACCATAGACCTCTGCAAATAATATCAGAATGTTAGTATAATAAAAAGTCTTGTTAATATGTAATATTAAAAGAAAATATAAATAAGGACTTGCAAAGGAGAATATATATGTGATAGAATATTCATACATAATTAGATTTAAACCTTAAATTATAACAGCACTTGTTCTCCAATACAGTATAACTCATTTCATAAGATTAATATTTCTGAAAATTATTAAAACTATTTTCAAATGTGACACTTTAGTAATTTCCATACCATTGATTACGAATAAAATGTGAATTTATTAATTGGTTTTTCAACGAAATAAATTAATTATAAATAAAAAATTTTGTCTTTATACATGATTTTTAAGTTTTAAAGAATTATTCTTAAAGACGATAGTAAATAAAAAAGGATCTTGACGGACAGACAGACGAATAACAAAGTAATCCTGTAAGGGTTCAGTTTTTTCTTTTCGATGCATAGAACCCTAAAAATCAAAACATAAATAATAGTTCCAATAAACTCACCTGACAGGAAAAGAAGGATCGTATTCAAATTCTAGAATCTCACTTGGATATCCCAAATTAACTAATCTCTCTTTAGTTAAATTAAAACCTAGCGTTTCATATTGTGGCGATTTGTATTCTGAAAACAAAAAAATATTACTATCTTACTAATATTATAAATGCGAATGTTTAAATGGATTGACGGGTAGATGGATGTTTGTTTGAAAGTATCTCCAGAACGGCTGAACGGATCTCGATGAAATTTGACATACACATAGAACATAGTCTGGAAAAACACATAGCCTAAGTCTTTTCGCGAGTCGCGGGCGTCCGCTAGTCTTATATAAGATTTCTTTTTAACACACATGACCTTAGGTTTCTTTTGTCAAAACTTTTATATAAACATGCTAATAAAAAAACCGAATAACAATAGATACGTGTTTTGGAAGTGTAAATTCAAGGTTAAGTTTACTGATTCAATTGTCTATGACTTTTGATTTTTTCCCTTCAATTCAAGATATCACATTGTATTGAAATTCAAATTATATTACAAACAATTTTGGATTGTATTTCAACTGTGGATGTATGTTCAAGAAATAACTCATACTAAAAATACATGAAAAAACCTCACCGGCCAATGTATAATCCATATCAAAACCATAAAACTTTACATTTTCCAAGTGCAGTGATCTGTTCACGAAGATTCTGTAACAAAATGAAAGACAGATATTAATAGGTGCTCTGTATAGAATTCAGCGTTCTTCTATGAACTTACATTATGCAATTAATTGAAATTATATCAACACTAGTAGTCGCTAGCGAGTCTGTCCGCGATGAATTAAAAAAAAACTTAATAAGTAGCATTTGTGTTCTTCCAGACTATGTTCTACATATATGCAAAATTTCAGCAAGATCCATGCCGCTGTTCTGGAGATACCTTCTAACAAACATCCATCCATCTAAACATTTGAATTTATAATATGAGTAAGATTGTGCTCTCATCTGATCTCGTGCCGGTAAAAAATGTTAACCGGCACTGGTTATAGTCATAAAAGGATAGTCATACACTTAAAGTGTATTATTATACTTTCTTTTTTTTCACGAACTTCACAAATATAGACCAAATTAATAAATAACAAATACAAGAAACCAGTTAAAATTATAGCCCAAGGACATACTTTGACTCTTATTCAATTACTTATTGCTTAATTTACGCCTACTCCTACGAGTTTTAGTAATGTATTAATGTATGCGAGCTTACATACATTAATGTATTCGACATAACCGGGTTTAATAAACGCGTAGGCGTCTCATAATGTAACTAATCTTACTAATATTATAAATAAGAATGTTTAGATGGATGGATGGATGTTTGTTTGAAGTTATCTCCTCGACAGCTGAACGGATTACGCTGAAATTTGGCACATAAGTAGAACATAGTCTGGAAGAACACATGGGCTACTGATTAAGTTTTATTTAGTCCGCGGAAAGACTCGCAGGCGACAGCTAGTATTAGATAAATACAATTATTATTTTAGTTATTTTATCATATAATACAAGTAGGTAGACATAGTAAAGTCAGAACAATACACTCGTATCCACTCCCTATTGTGGGTCAAGACTTTTTGTTCCAGGTCAAGTCTATAAATCTTATGCCAGCGTTACATTCAAGAGCCCGTTTTCGTCACATGAGCGAACTTTTTTTAAAGAAAACCTTTTTTAGAGTTCTGTATCTAATAGGAAAAAAACGGAACCCTTATAGGATTACTTTGTTGTCCGTCTGTCTATCAAGACCCTTTTTTTAAACATCTCGCTAGCCAAGGATTTAAATTAAAGGCCCGTAAATCACGACTTGTTAAACTTTGTTTATGGTTGATGTGGTATTGTTTGCCGCTGAGTAACCTCGAGGTCTCCCACGGGAATCTCCTCGTCCGCTATTTCGAGCAAACATTATTTTATATTTATTATACTTATAACTCTATGACTTTTTACAATGGGGTTCAAAAATGATGGAACACGACGCTGATTTGTCGAGATTATAATTTTATAGCCACATAAATCTTACTAATATTATAAATGCGAATGTTAGATGGATGGATGGGTGTTTGTTCGAAGGTATCACCGAATCGGCTGAACAGATCTAGCTGAAATTGGACATAGAAGTAAAACATAATCTGGAAGAACAGATAGGCTACTTCTTACGTATTTATTCCGCGCGGTTGGAGTCGCGGGCGACAGCTAGTTGCTAGACAAATTAAAAAAAATGTAATTAGGGTTCATAATGTCTATGGCCTGCAATACCCCTAAGTATTATTTGTTCTGCATAGACCGGATGAAAGAATTATGTTTATTTTAAACTCAAACAATGTATAAGCAAGCTCGAAGAAATCTAATACTGAGAACCAAACCTCTACTAAGAAGGTTAAGATTAAAACATTGTATGAGTTATGCTTGCATCATTATTTAACGAAGATAAAAAATGAAACCAAATTAATAACATCCCGAGTTAATTAGAATGCTAACTGTCACCCTTTTTGTTTAAACAACAGAAACAAAATACGGATAAAATTAAAACATAAAATCTATTTATATATTGTATATTGCAATTTAACATTTATGTACGCGACTGTACATAATTAATCTTAACACAATGGCCTCGATCGAAGCGTAAATCAAACGACCGACTCTCAAGTTCATAAATAAACACAAAGTATAAATAATTATAAAACAAGATAACGTAAGCCTTTCCACAATTTTACTTCAAAGAATCACTTTAACATGACCCCGCCCTTGTACAAGAAAATACAACGACAAAACAACATTAATTATGCTATCAAAAATTATTAATTTAGAGATATGCTGACACGTGAAAAAGATGAAACTTTACCAAAGTCAAAGACAGCCTTCATAACCGATCTCTCAACAATCAAAATCCTACACTCACAACAATTTAATAAAAGGATAGAAAATTAAATTTGACACTTCGTCTTTTGTTTGTTTTACCTTCTATATGTACATTCCAGTTTTTATTAGAGATGTTGATTCTATTAACATATCTGTTTAAAAATAGATACACACACGAGATGCGCTTACTAATATTAAATTTAGATACTTCTCTTTATTTTTAATGTTGACAGTAAAATGCTCTTACATTCAAAAGCATAAATAACAGGATTTAATATAAAACATATATCAATTCGCACTTCACCAGTCAACGGCTGTTCAAATTCGTATCTTCAACGTCATCATTTTTTTCAAACATTACCACATTTATTAAAATAGTATTTTACATAGACTATATCCAAATCTGGTTCTCTGTCATACAAATAATAAACTAGCTGACCGCCCGCGACTCCATCCACACGGAATTAAAAAAAAACATAATTAGTGTCCTATATGTTCTTCCAGACTATATTCTATATGTATGCCAAATTTCATCGAGATGCGTTCAGCCGTTCTGGAGATACCTTCAAACAAACATCAATCTATCAGTCCAACCATCCATCTAAACATTCGAATTTATAATATTAGTAAGATCTAATTCCTAACATTTTATACTTTATTTCCTAAAAAAATTCTATATCCATGAATTGGAATTAGGACCTTTATTAAGTTACAATGTTAATATATCAGGCGATGTTATATAGTAACATAAGCAAAACATTAAACAATAGAGTCGGCATAGAAGCTAGTGATGTGACCCCTATCAATTTGGTCACAGCAATTTCCCAGAACACGACCGGAGATTGTCACTTATACTGGACAGTGAGTCAATCACTTAAGTATCATGAGTACTCACAAGACAAACGTCTTGTTATCGAATCCGGTATAACTTGGTGGTAAAATAAAGGCAATATATAATAACGCACATAATTTAAAATAATCTTCGCCATCTTGTCTTAAAATGAGGGTTAAATCGCAAATAGCATACCATAAACTCTTTACGAGTACTTTAGGAAATTATGAACTAAAAAGTAGCTTCATGGTACAATAAAATTGAATATATGGCCTTTTTACATAATACTAGACAGAACATGTTTGAATATTATATGCTATTATTAAAAAAATGAGATGCTGAATTATTTTTAGCTGAAATAGCGAAGTGATCGTTGCCCATCGACATACGCAATTGCATATGCGTTGCTACCTTTAATCAATGAATTATTTATATGAGACGTATACTTTGATATGCGGCTAGATATCAATACTATGAGGTTTGTAATCGTATTATACTGATTTAGTTACAAAACAACGCGGTTAGAAAATTAAAATTAAACTGCACACTATAAATAGAAGTTACCGTAAACACTTCCGAACACGCAACACAATTTGACGTGCTAATTTGACTTGGATAAGTTTCCATTGCCTTCGAATTTAGATAACGATTACGTCAAGACGTATGACGATAATGGGAACACGGACGACTACGAAATGAAATAGAAAATTATGCAAATCAACACGAGCCGAGGCGCACTCGACCTCTTTACATCGGTAAAAGTATCCGTAGTGCCGTTGGTAAAGAGAAACTTGGAACATTTGCTTAAAGGGGTTCCATTTTATAAAAGATTTAATTGAACAATGCTAAGCGCAAATATAAAAAAAATCACTCATTAATTATAATAAACATCAAATAAACCAAGACAACTGCAAATACATTGAAATATATTATACTCCATTCATAGACAAATATTGTAAATTGAAGAACTTGCTTTTTACTTGGTTATTTTTGTAAAAAAAAAAGGTAGAAAATCACTCGTAATTTTTCCAATGTTATGTAACATCAGGAAAATTACTTCTCATTTAACAAGCTAATAGCAATATAACGAAGAACTAAGCAAAATGTATTACGCAACAAACGGTGACAAATGTTATTTGTTCGATTTGCACGTTCCTTGCTTTGATTAAATTTACAATTATTAATTTTCGTTCATGAATTGGAACACCATAGTTATACGATAGAAGTAATCCTAGAAAATAATTATACTGTTACAAATACGAAATGCAGATATAACTAACCATTGTTTTCTGAGATCGAAATTTACGTTATAAAACATATCATCATCCCTGTCTATCTTTGACAAAACAGTAATAAAAATATTTTTTGAACGGGGGTATTTTGGTCTCAGAAACCCACTATAAAACTGATTCATGTTTACGATTAACCATGGGTTTCTAAATCCCGTTTAAAACATATTTTTTATCTCTGTTTTATCAAAAATAAAAGACAAGGATGACGATTTTTATACAGAGATTTTGGTATCAGAAACCCACGGTAAGATTGGTAACAATTAAATGAAACGCAAAACAATACAGCTCAGGTTAAATTAAACATGAGTCATTTGTCTTTTATTATTTCAACATTACATTTAATGATTTTGCAACAAAGACTCGAAACGGATAAATATACTCAGAGAGTTGTTTATAAACATCTTATTCTCGTCGCGTATTTCACGATGTAGCGATTTAATATTGCTAACGATTGTAAACATGCATGAGAGTAAGTCTTGTCATGTGGTTATCCAGCTATAAACCTTGGCGCCAGTGGTAATGACAATATTTGACAGCACAACGATACTTTACTGCGCCAAGATTATGCCAAGCGAATGCAATTTACCTCGAGCAACAGTTCTCCAGTCATTCCCAAAATAACGTGACGATACAGAAACTTTTACATTCTATAAATAAACGACTTTCCTTCAACAATTTACAGCATCAAAACAACTTTTCCTTGTTATAATCACAATAAGATTCCAATCAGGCGTCTTTTAATTAGAATGACGTCATTTACTCCTGACAAAGTTTAAAATGTGACAACAAAAAAGCTTACTTCATTTGTCATTGATTTAAATCAACATTTATTATTTGAACTCCGTATATATTTTAGCCTAAGACACGAGTCGGGAAAACGCAACTTTCTACCATCGTGGTAGCCCTATGTAATAATTAATGTTGTCGTTTTTTTGGCAAACTTAACATAAACCGGTGTAAGATACGGGGATATAAGAATAACATAGCAAACAACTTACTCATTCGGTGCTGCTGTATATCTATCCCCTTTGCCATACGAAGATCCATTTAACAAGGTGTATTCAGATAATTCAGCTTTTCCATTCGCCATTGCCTCTTGATATCTCATGATACACTTACATAAATATTATATAAAAAGTTTTATTTATTTTCAAACAATTACAAACTTAACGTACTGGAATGTCATTAACACTATAAGAAAGAAGAAGTAAATGTAAGAAATCTTTGTGTCGAACGCCCCTGGTACAAACGTATATGTTGCTAAATTGTGCGAAACATTTTGGTGAATATCCTTGACAGTGACAAGGTTAATATACCACTCTAAAATACACGAAACACATAACGCTTTATCCTTTGTTACTGCTACTCAGAGACAAATCACTAAGGAGTCCTTAGTGCAGTTTAAAGCAATCAAAGAAGTCTGAGTTCACTAAGTCAGTGATATACGAGAAACTGAAATGATATAAATTTGCTAGCTTTATTATATAGTGTAAGTAAATTATATAGAAATTGAATACGGAGATGCAGGAGGGCTAGCGGCTGAGGGAGCGCTGCCAGGAAACTCACTAATCGATAATATTTCCCCAGACTACCGCTAATATGCTTCCTCTATTAAGCATTTGTGTCTAGCTTTGGTGCATACCAACTCAAATAATTATATCGAGTTTTTCTATATCCTCAAATGTATGACACTTTTTGAAATAAAATTATAAATGAATTAGTTTTTAATTTATCCTTATTTCTTACTATTGTAATAAAATGTATTTACGATAACATTATTAACAATGCGCAGTTGTAATGAAGAAGCATATTATTGTTAAGTTATGACTCACAATAACAATGCGCGTTTGTCAATAGAGTGGAATTCAAACACAAAAATTTCAAACATATGGTCCAAATAAACATTGAACACAAAATGCACTTATCACGATTAACTCCGCAATCAAATTGACTACGACGAAATTAAAAAATACATTTACATCGTAGTCATAATATATTCAGATTTTGTAACAATGTTAGGAAGGTATGCTAACACAGTTTTTACGGAAGTTATTTTACGTGTACGTAGTCACTGTTATCTAGATTGTCATAGATAGCACGCGTACTGACGTAGACAGGTCCTGACGGTAAGACGCAGCCGCGTTGACTGAGCACACTCGCCGCATCGCATGCCGATGCCGTTCACGATTCTTTTACAGTGAGTTTTCACTGCGTATCATTCGAAATGTCGTTATACCATGGATTATAGAAAATATTCAAGATATTGTCATTCCATCCTGTTATTTTATTTTAAAACTCGATACTTGTTCGTTCACAAGCGACACGTTTGACATATGTTTTGTCATTGGCGTTCAAACTGATGTATATCGTGGTGAAATACAAGATTTTTTTTGTTAGGTTATCCTCTAACTGAGCTTAGATGACACGACAATGATTGACTTTTAACACTTAGTCTTAATAGTAGACACTTAAAATTACAATAAACATATTATGTTCTTTTATTTCAAGGGACATCTTGAATGACAAAACATGTAACAACGTTTAAAATGACAACGCGAACGAAGGTTAGTATTACGAACTTAATCACGACAACATTTAACGCCATTGTAAATCCACGGTTACACTTCCCCCACGAGCAACGAATGACTGCAAACAGCTGATTCATTCGATCGCCGCGTCGTCAGTACGTACATAGACTAGTCTCATTATCAAATTTATATATTAGTTTATTTTATAGACCACAACACATGTCCTGTCTAAATTATATTGTTATCTATAAACAATATTCCTGCAGTTATACATAATCTATAGACATTCCATTTTAAAAATTGTTTTGAATTTGAAATAGGTCATGTCTTATCGTCAATACCGGTTCTATTTTGCTTTTCAGCCTTTTGTCAACTGCTTAATAACCCAGACATTGACAAACATCTGTAACGTCACAATCATACGCCAAAAAATGTCAAACAGAAAGTTCAAAGTAATAAGTAGAATGTACGTACGATTCTTCTTATAATTTAATGGGTAACCATCGATAGTTTTTTGGATAAGACCTATACTAATTAGAAAAGTTATAATCATTTGGTTAATGTTATTTAAGCATTAAGTTCTGTTCTCATAGTTTCGAGCTGTAGACGTACAAAGAATATAATTTCTATGAAATCATGAGTAGAAAGTCAATGTATTTGTTCGTGATAATTCATATCAGCGACATTGAATGACCAACTACTCAACGAATACTTAGTAATACTATTCTAAGAAGGGAAGTGACACGGGTTCTTGTACTGATAAGCTTAGTTTGTTTAACAAATCTCATTCAATCTTCATCAGTCTTTGTGCTATACAAAGTTGTAAACAAAGGTAATTGTATTACTAGATTTATAACATTATATTTCACAACTAGCCGTCGCCTGTGACTCGGTGTTCGCGGGATTAAAAAAGAGTCTTGGCAGACAGACGGACAGACAACAAAGTTATCATATAAGGTTTCCGTTTTTTTCCTTTCGAGGTACGGAACCCTAAAAAAACTTTTAAAAAAGTAGCCTATGTTTTCTTCCAGACTATGTTCTGCATCTATGCCAAATTTAAGCGAGATCCATGCAGCCGTTCTAGACACACCTTGAAACATCCATCCATGCCTCCTAACATTCGCCTTTATAATATTAAAGTACGATTATTTACCATACTCTATGTATATGTTTCTTTAAAATATGTCCAAACCACGTTAACCTTTTATAAATTTTTTACGACAGACGTAATACACCACTCGTCCATCTTAACGCCTCTTAGCCATATGCAATCTCCATTAAAATGTGGTAAAAATAATATTAAAATCTAAATATCGAACCGGGACCGTTTAGTCATTACACAAAACGAACATGAACATTTATTATAAAACTAGCTGTCGCACACGTCTCCGTCCGCGTGGCATAGAAAAAAACATAATGACTATACTAAGTATTCTTCCGACTATGTTCTAGTTAATTAGAGACTATGTTTTACATCTGTTCAAAATGTTATCAAGATCCGTTGTGCCGTTCCGGAGATACCTTCAAACAAACATCCAACCATCTTTCCATCCATCCATCTAAACTTTTAGCATTTTTAACATACGTAAGATAAACACATAGCTACTACCTCTGTCAGAGTTAAATTCAATATTTTCAATCAATTCTTATATTTGAGTTGTACGAAAAAATAATTCTCGTAAGTCAATAGCGCAATACATGATGAATAGCTATTTAACCTTGAAGGTAATTTTTATCGGCGCTTAGCAACCGTAAACAAATGAATGTCGCAATCGCTCACCTGTGCGCAAGATCTCTCTTATCGAACCACGTACTCTGCATTGTAGTCAGGGACTCTGCAAAGCTGTCCAACTCTACCTCGCTCCTGTCACTCTTCGACAACGGCTTGTCGACACCGACTATCGATTTGTCGGGTATCTCTACGGCTTCATCGCCAGCCAAGAACGTCACTACCGGCTTACGTTTGGACGACGAGTTTGCGCGTGCGCGTATATCATTAGGATTTAAAGGTGGCGAGAGGGGATAAGCACTTTCGAATGCATCGGGCATTTTAAAGGAATTATTAGAAAAACAAAGAGACAATTATAACCGTTCTGATCAAACTCAGAGATGATACTGACGCTAATTTGACAAAAACGCACGCAATCCATGTTTGTGGTTACACACCGACCTCGGCGTATCGATAACCTATTGACCCATCACTAGCGTCGTGTATTATCTAAAACTGGTGTTATCATTAAAATGAAATTAATATGCTTTCATGTTGTATCTCATTGTGCAAATATAAAACTCCTTTACTGACTTACATGAGAACTAAAGTCAAATATGAAGATGTGGAAAGATATATGTTTCAGTTCAAATAACGATAGCTTGCGTACATGTATTGATAAGCATAATAAATATATTTATTGTATATTGTATAATAACAAATTACATATATAACGTCAAAGGGAAGATAACCACGTCTATATTAACTAGCCATCCAATCAACAGGAACTTGATTTCAGGGAATACAGTACCAAACAAAACGACAAATAACATCACATTGGCTAATTTATAATGTAGAAGCGAGTTTACATTGTCAGAACACTCGTATAAAAACAATCCTCTGATTCTCTTAGATGACATAGAGACAACAGTATTTATGCAACTGTTTCGGCAGTGAAAACACACGGTTACGTTTTAAATACTACGACGCTTTATTAATTGTAACGAAATCTTCCGAATTATTGCCTGTACTACTTGCACGCTATAATATGATAACGTTTAATGATGTTATAGACGTATGTCTGTTTTATTACAAAAACAACTAATCTGTAAAACACACTGTATCGTCAGGTGCTGTAGCATAACATTTTTTTTTATATCATAAAGTGGCAAACGAGCGAGCGGCCACCTGAAATCGCTGAAATAGCGAAGTGATCGTTGCCCATAGACATACGCAATATGCGTTGCCTACCTTTAATCGACGGAGGAGAGGATGCACAGAAAGAAAATATTTTCCCTTTCCATGCATCCTCTCATTCGGAAAGTCCACATCCACTTCCCATGCTTTCCTCATAAGAAAATGGGTGGGAAGGGAAAGAGGACTAAATTAGGCCTCCGGGACGCACACTCATCAGACGAAACGCGGAATTGCTTCCACTTCACGCCTGTCTTCTGTGTGGTCGTGGTATTTCACCGGGCGAGCCGGGCCA
>NW_013531716.1:2960258-2968562 GCF_000836235.2 Papilio xuthus
CTTAAATTATTTTTTCTTTGGCTTCGTTGCAGACCTAAGAATCTATACATGCACTATTCACTATTTGTCCTTAAAATGCCGTATCTGAAAGAAAAACATTGCGCTTTAGACTGTAATCGGTAACATAAGTACTAAATCTACAAAATAACAAATAGCAGGTTTCTTAATAATTAAAAATACGTAAACGTTGTAGTTACAAAATATACATTGTTGATCTTATTTTAGGAACAAAAATAACTTACCAATACAATTGTAGTACATTTGTAATATTGCTTATAACAGATATTTTGTACGTTAAACACTACTCGCTGTAGGTGTTTGAGCGTGAAATGAACTAAACTGGATCGTATTTCAGTATTTTTCGCTATCTGTTGAACAGATATTAAATATTTATAATTAAGATAAAACCAGTCGCAATATGATTAAACTATGATTGTCTCGCTCTCGAAACGTACAAAGTGAACGCTAAGTAAAATGCCTTTGTGGAAATTGGAAAATGGTGGAAAACCGTAATGGAGTAGAAAGGTAGGCAGACAGAAAAAGTATTGACACTCTTTTGACATTGACATTGACGGGTGGGAGCCTTTGGTATTATTGCCAAATTTGGGAAATTCCCCTAAATTTAGGAGCTCTTAATGCTCTTGGGTTAGCACAATAGACTTCGGAGAATTGGAGGTTTGAGAACGTGATACTAAAAATAAAGACCGCACGCAGTCGAACTATTGAACGGATTAAAAAAATTTCTCACAGCAAGATGTAAATCTAAGAAGATGGGCAGCGAACAGGGGACACTAAAAATAATTTGACTTTGTAAACAACATTTTAGTGGTGATATTTCTTATTAACTCGTTTTATAGAGAGTTTCAATGTAGATTTAGGGGAATCCCGAGAAAACTTTCTGGCAATAAAAACACCAGAAAGAAAGGGATAGTGACATTGACAGTGTTCATCGCTTTCGCATATCCTTTTTCCTACAGGACACTACGCAGTATTTAATTTTCGCAACTTCAGATAATTAGTCATAAAAATTAAAATTTTTGTGTTTTACCATGCAACGATGCGTATGTATTGAAAATAAAATCTTTTAATAATTCTATCTCGTTAGGGATTGTTTTCAACATGTTTTTTTGCAATTTTAGTGTCTGGGATCTCTCACCCGAAAAGTATTTTTACCTCAGAAAGGTCAAACAAGGTCTTTCTGGGAGTATGTAAATATGATGTTTAATAAACCAGATATGAACCGCATAAAAACGGTGGGCCCGGATCGAGCTTGTGCTGAATGGGTGTTAAGAAACGGGGGTAAAGTTACATGGGCAGATGGAAAGAAATTAGCAGATTACAACTTGTTGCCCCCAGAGGAACTGAAAAGCCTTAAATTGTTGGAAATTGATGGCTCCGATTCTTCAATATCACATTATGGATTTTCCCATCTAGGTAAGTAATATAAAACATGATGTAAATTATTTAAAAATACTTTAACTATTATTTTTGTTTCAGATGGATGCACAATGTTGAAGAAAATAGTTTTACACAACAAT
Organism: Papilio xuthus; assembly: GCF_000836235.2. NCBI lineage: Eukaryota > Metazoa > Arthropoda > Insecta > Lepidoptera > Papilionidae > Papilio > Papilio xuthus. The sequence continues at coordinate 2,961,797 of NW_013531716.1, forward strand.
AAATATATTGATGACAGAGCTATTAAAGGACTGGAGTATGGCAAAGATGTGTTATCACATGTACAAGTATCTAAATGTATAAATGTTACTGACCCTGGCTTGAAGGAAATGATTGTCTTAAAAAATCTTACAACTCTTATATTATTTGATCTACCAAGTGTTCAAAATCTGGCTGAATGCAAACAATATTTGGGTTCAGGATTACCAAAGTGTGAAATAAAAGGTAATAATATTTCTGTTATATTTATAAGCTTATTGTTGAACCCTATTATTTGAATTAACAAGAATTTAGACCAAATTTAATCTCTTTCTTAAAAGTCTTTGATTTTGTTTACCATAATATTTTGTGGGGATAGGAATGGAAAATTTGACCAAATGCTATTTTTAACAAGCCAATGTAACAAATTATTTATAAAGTAACTTCCATATTTTACATTTCAGGTGAAGTCGAAAGTGTCAAAGTCTAAGATGCACAGAAAAAAATGAAACAAATATAAACATGTAATAAAATGTATTAAAAAGTAATTATCATTTTGCACTTTTACCAATTGCTTCATTGACACTGCTGTAGCCATCTTTCTCCAATAATTCAGCTAATTCTTTTTTAATTCTAGTTACAACAGGAGGTCCATGATATATTAAAGCTGTATATATTTGAAGTACACTAGCACCAGCTAAAATCTTATCATAAGCATCTTGGCCGCTAAATATTCCACCAACACCTATTATTGGAATTTTACCTGAGAAAATATTAAATTATATATTTGCATACTATATATGTATTTAAAATAAAATATTAAAACACATGCTGGTATAATTTTTTTCTTCTCACATTCACACTTATTTAGGGATGCTGTATCAAGCTTATTTTTAATAGTACTTTGCTTGTTGTTATCTTACTAATATTATAAATGTGAATGTTTAGATGGATGTTTGTTTGAAGGTATCTTCAGAATGGCTGAACGGATCTCAATGAAATTTAGCGTTCGTAAAGAAGATAGGAAGAGCACATAAACTTTATGATTTTTTTAATTCCATGCGGACAGAGACGCGGGCAGCTATAAGATAATATGAGTACTGGTTTATATCCAAAATAAATCAATACTAGATTAAAATATTCAATACTACTACAATTTTCATGTAATAAAGGGAGTTTTGCAGGATGAGACAGTAGCATTGAGTGCATAATATGTAAACAGATTTTTAAAACAATTAAGGTACCTTGAGTTAATTTGTACATAGTTCTAATCATTTCTGTAGACTTATTGGTGAGTGGTTTTCCACTAAGACCACCTGGCTCAGTGGAAAACTGTTTATTACTGATTGATGATCTATCAATTGTTGTATTTGAGATGATAAGTCCTTGAACTTCAGATTCTTTTTGTGTTATTACCGTAACAATATCCTTCATCTCTTCCAAATTTAGATCTGGTGCAAGTTTTAAAAGTAATGGAGGATTCTTTTCCGATTGCAAAGCTTTCCTTGTCTTATTAATACTGATAAGAAGATCTTTTAACTCTTGTTTACTTTGCAATGACCTCAAGCCCGGAGTGTTAGGACTAAAACAATAAATTCATGGAAATGTTTATAGATTACAAAAAAAAGGTATCCATTGTATTAAGTCATTTACATACCTGCTTACATTAATAACAAAGTAGTCAGCAATGTTGATAAACTTTTTAATTCCTAAATTATAGTCATTGATAGCATCATTGGAGAGTTTGTTTTTACCTAGATTAATTCCTAATAGACCTTTATTCAAAAGAGCTTTATCTAAATGTTTTATTTTATCATAAACAATATTATGCCCTTCGCTATTGAAACCATATCTATTTATGACTGCATTGTCCTCTGGTAACCTGAATACTCTGGGCCTTGGATTGCCCGGTTGCGGTTCTGGTGTTATAGATCCAATTTCGACAACAGAAAAGCCTAAATTTCTCAAACCAACAATGGCATCACCATGCTTGTCAAAACCAGCAGCAATTCCAACTGGATTACTTAGTTCATAAGATAAAAATTTTGTTTTCTGCAAAAAGAGAAGTTATTTAATAAAAGTTATCTGAATTTTATTCATAAAAATTTTGTACTTACTAAGACATGTGGATCATCGTAGTTTTCAGAGGGAAACATTCCATGTTTAATAGCAAGAACGCCAATTTTATGAGCTAATTCGGGACTGATCCATTGGGTCAGGGGATTTAGTACATTATCGTAATATCCCTGAAAGTCCTTTTTGAAGTAAATAAATTGATAGGAAAGGGAACCGCCTAATGTTAAGTAACATATTGACTTCAGTTTCTTCTGCAATAAGTAAATAAACAATTTATTGTAGGAATTTAGATTTTTTTTTAAAATTGTAAATGAAATAATACATACAATAGCGATTTGCTTTCTATTCATATTTTAGTAAAAAAAATAAACTTTTAATAGTTGATTCTTAATTTTAAAATTGACATAGTACAATAATTTGACAGTAAACAAATAAACTTGTTCTTGGTACAGGTTAAAAATCACAATCTAGACTATAATTTCTATCGAAAATAAAGATAGTCTTGTTTACTAGAATCTGCCTATGTGAAATAAAAATCAAACTACTTTTGTTGCAAAAAATACGAAAACTAGTGGAGAACTGGGAATATTGTTTTTTTTTAGTATTTAGTTGAAAAAGCTGGGACTTTATTTTATTTAAGATTTTTTTTCAAGTAAAAAATCAACGTCAAATCAAATGTCAATCTTAATTTGTCAAACATCTGTTCTTTTACGTCAGACTCGGATCTAAGAAGAAATTTTGAATTTACAATTGATTTTGTTATGAATTTGTATTTGTTATAAAATTTCTTCAAATTTGTAATTAAAATACACAAATAAGTTATTTGTTAGTGAACATTAAATCCTCCAGTTAATTTATCTTGAACGACAAAACTGCATATTTTGGAAAACATGAAAGCTACCCTGATATTCGACAGTGTAAACAACTTGTTGTTTTCAAAATGGGATGATTCTTTTTTACAGCGTATGAAATCACTAAATGAACAGGCAAGTATACTATAATAAATATTGAATCGAGTTTTATCAATTTATAGTCAAATCTACGTTAGTAGATACAAAGTAATGTATGTGTATAATATATGTTCAAATTTAGAGAGATGTGCATTGGTATTTTCAGAGCTCAGATGGGAATATTACTGACAGTTATAATATTGCTCAATTGTTGTCACCTATAATAACATCACAACGCATAATGGCTGCCCAGTTTGGTAATACTTACTCCTCCATGCAGTGTAAGGATGACACTGTAATAGTCTTTGATGAGGTAACCTATTATATTTGACAATAATAGTATTTATTAAACTGTAACACTCATTTGGAAATTCAAACTTTTAGTTCCTTGACCATGTTTTCATGATCATTACAAAGGATGATATTGATGACGCTCAAAGAGAGCTATTGGATTGCAAAACATTGGTACAGCATATCTGCGGACAAAACATAGATTTGTAAGTATTTTATGTATATTTTAACTCAATACTATTCTTCATGTTCTTTGAAACATATACAGGCTTATCAATTTCCATACATGGAGTATAATAGTTTTACCAAAAATGTTTTGGTTTTAATTTTACTGTAGATTGTGGTTTGTCTAGAGCTTAGAGAATTTGTTTGGAATCCAGTATAGAATAAGCTTGGCTATTAAGACAAGATTAAAATAGCCTATTATTTCCCAAAGAAAATCACTAAAATGAGAAGAAAGACACAAACAAATGGAATGACTTGGTGTTTTTATTATATTCAGGCATAAATGCTTTATGAATTTATATTCACAAAGATTTAACAGATAATGAAATAAAAAGTAATTAATGTTCCAGGTTACATTCCCCTGTATACCAGGGTTGGTTGTCTGTGTTACTCGACAGCCATACCAAGGGTGACTCAATACCTGGTGCCAGTGGTGTGATAGGTGAGAGTGGTGCTACCGCCTCTGCACTAAATGCTCTCAAAACTATTTCAAAGGAGATCAAATGTGCATCATATCAACATTACCATCTCATATTGTTTGTTGGTGATAAAATGCTGGCTTTGTATTCAAGGTAATTTTTTTTTTAATTCTACATAGTACAAATGTTCAGACTCTTATTCAAAATGTTTTGATCACCTTTATCATCAGCCTGTGTTGATAAAGACCTTCCACAATATGTGTTCTTCCATTCTCCACTACTAGTGATATCCTGTTAGACTAGCTTATCGGATTATGTTTTTAAAACTATTTTTAAATTATACTTTGTTTGTTTTAGCCGTGGCAGTGAAGATTTAATGCCTCCAGATCTTATTCTACTCAGTTTTCAATGTATTGCCGCACAGGAACATTGGAGGAATGTTAACAAATCTGATACTAATACTGCATCTAATTCTTGGCTGCCATGTAAGTTTTTATATTTTTAGCCGACTTCAAAAAGGAGAAGGTTATCAATTCATCTGCATGTTCCTTTATTTACAAAAATATCTGTCTTGAATCAAAATGAACTTAGTATTTTGATTATTAAATATATACAATTATGAATGAAGAATAATAAATTGACTCCTTTGTGACCATTAGGTTTTCATGTATTATATATTATGTAAAAACATAAATTTTAGTATTGAAAAGTGGTTTAAATTTATTTTGTATGACAAATAATTCAGAATGTGAAGATAACATAGCACATTTTAAATTTTCAACTTACAATTAGACAGCTAAGACATTACAGTATGGTATATGTAATCCATTTTTTTATTTGAAACTAGCTGTCGCCCACGATTCCGTCCGTGTGGACTTAAAAAAAACTTAGTAACCTGTGTATACTTCCAGACTATGTTCTACATCTATGCCAAAGTTCATCAAGATCCGTTTAGCCCTTCTGGAGATACCTTCAAACAAACATCTATCCATTGATCTAAACATTCGCATTTATAATATTAGTAAGATATATTTAGGGTTGTCAGAAGAGAATAGTGCGATCGTGAACTTATGCGCGGGCGGTGCGGTGGTGCCGTGTGCGCCGCATTCCTTGCACATCGCGGAGGTAGCGCCTCGTATCGTGCTTTTAGTGCTGGTTGATATGGAGATGAGGTATGCATTTCTTGTCTATCTGTACAATTTGACTAATATAACAATTTTAATGTGTTATTTTTTGATTTTTAAAATATTATTATTAATTATTTTAGATTTTAGTTTTATATTTAAGTCAATATATTCATTTAATTCAAATTCAATATATTATTCCTTTTATTTTGTTATCTACATTTGATTATTGATTTTTTTTATGAAAGGGACATAGGCATCGCTGCTCATATGTCCAGCCAGATATTGTCAAACCTGGAAAGGCTGTTACTGCAAAGAAACTTGGAAATGCTGCCCAACACATTAGATAACCTGGAAGCTGCAATTAAGAAGGTATAAATTTAATACATTACTGTAATTAATATAATACAATTAGCTGTTGCTAGTTTTTCTTTTCTTAATGACAACCGCTATCAATTTCTGCAACACAAAGATGAGTTATACTTAGTTATACACACTTCTACGTCATACCTAGTAATATGACAAGTGGGGGCACGCGGGGGCACGTTGTGCCCCCCGAAGAATATTTCCATAATAGCCAGTTTTTAAATTTCCAAAGGAAACAAAAAAAACCGAAAGAATTTAAAATTGATTTTTTTTTTAATTTTCTTTATTATATTGTATTGGAACAAATTATGAACTTAAAAGTGTCGAAAATTTGCGTAAATTCAAAATAGTGATAAAAAATAAGCTTAGATGTTAAAGAATAATGAAGAGTGATAAAAATAGGATAAAGAGTTAAATGTTATATTTACTTTTTCAGACTACAGATGCTCTACGTAAGAACAAATCAAATAGCAACTTGTGCGCGAGACTCACCAGCCGTATGCTGGAACTGCGCAAGTCGTGTACCACCACGACACCCCTCACGCCGGAGACCACGGCCACGGCCATGAGGACCGCGCTCGATGCTCTGCTCGACCACCTCAAGCCAGACATACCTAGTCTGAAGATGGACCAACCATTGAAAGATCTCACCAACACTCTAGCGCCGTATATCGACTTTCTTCGTGTCAAAGCAATGCGATACTTCAGCCTCGGATCATATCCTTTTCAATGTTCTGCATCAAAAGCTTTCGTATTTATTGTTGTTTTTTTAAAATTAATATTCACGTAATCTATTTTATTAAAAAACAAACACTTTCTCGGTTTAACCAAGTCAGTTGCTTTATTTTGACATTTAAATATGGATCCATTGTTGTGAAATTGAAACTATATAAAGTCAAATTCTATTTTTTGGTCTCTGAGACCAAAGTCACTATATGAAGCTTATTTTTTTTGTGGGATCTTATAGTCGCGGTAACCAACGATATGTCACCTTTTACTCAGCAAACTCATATTTACGTATGTATTATAATTGTTGCGTCTATTATTAATAACGATTTATGTGATTATGTTTTGTGTGTGTTTGTGTGTATTTGTAACTGAATCAATTATTTCGCTTAATGTGGTCCCGGTGCACGCGCGAGACGGATGCGAGTTCCCTAACGCTGCACAAGTATCTGTCCGAGTTCCCCGGACTCGTGCACTTCGTGTACGTGGACCGCACCACCGGCCGCTTCCTCGCACCTGACATGGCCGACTGCGCCCACATGCTCAACCCACACACTGTCAGTTATATTTGTAATTCTGTCTTATTTATAAACACAGCGTCCCAAAATTCAT
>NW_013531716.1:2973353-3120573 GCF_000836235.2 Papilio xuthus
AATAGAGCCTGGGATAGGAATACGATGAGCACATAGTTGACTTTTGGTGGACTTCTAACTTACCTAAATCTGTGCATCCAAAAACACAGTAACGTCGTCTTTGGCGAAAAGACATTGTAATAAAAATTAAAACCTAGAAATATAGCTAATAAAAATAACTGAAAATATATTTTCTTGAATTTTCAGTTATGTCAAATCCTGCCACCTGTCGCTGACTAAATATAACTAAATAGTGTTTACCATTATATAAAAGGTGGCGCCACTTTCCATACAAACCGTCCTTCTTCTAAGTTTCCACCCCCTGCTTAACACAAAATTTTATAAATGTCACTGTCACTTTAGTTGAAACAGTGATGGACGGCAAAATCTTTAGTGATCTATGGTTTTGCTTCCGAGTGGTGTGTTTTGGTTTTACTTTTCTATCAACGCTCTTGAACAACGTATAAAGTCTTGACTTTGAAGAAACGGACTAGGTAAAAAGCTACCGCAGTTTACCAAAAAGTAAAGTATAGATTGCAATTGTGAACATTTATATCATACTGATAATTATTTCTTTAAAAACACAATCAACTCAAAAATTTATAGATATGCCGAAACGATCACACAAGTAGAATGACAAAGGAATGGGCGAGCTTGACAGGTCGTGTCTTTTAAAAAGTCAAAGTACGATAAAAATTATTACCCTATGTCTATGAATAGAAATGTGTTCTGCAAAGAGTATATAAAGAGTATATGGTGTTCTGTGTGGTTCTGCAAGGTTCTGTAAGTTAGGTTCTGTTATGAATCAATGTCTAATATCTATGGAAAGTATCTTTGTTTTATAGTTGTCTGTGGAATCTATTTCTATTAAAATATTGAGTTAATAAGTTAAATGTTATTGAAAAATTCTTAGAGAACATTAGAGAGTTCCTTCCTAAATAAATACTGATAGGTATAGTACAATTTCATGATATCTAAATACCACTTTGGTATTCAGAATGTCTGAAACATACGGTTAGTATATTTTCTTGTACTTTTTACTTCGTCTTATGTAGCTGGTAAATCTTATTTCTTTCAACTTGTTTCAGAATATTTGTTCAAATTCTTAGTGATAGGCAGTGCTGGAACAGGAAAGTCAAGCCTTCTCAATAATTTTATAGGAAATAAATGTAAGTAAATAATTTACTTCTTGATCATGCTGAAGCCAGTAATGTTTTGGCATAAAGTTTACATATACATAACACTAAAGCTAATACACAAAATATTTTTTATAATTCAAAAATTTAATTTTACCAGTAAGATGATGATCTATGAATCTTTTGTATTTTTAGTTAAAGAAGACAGATGCCATACCATTGGTGTTGAATTTGGATCTAAAATAGTTAACATTGGGGGAAAATCAACGAAGTTACAAATATGGGACACAGCAGGACAAGAAAGATTTCGATCTGTTACACGATCATATTATCGTGGAGCAGCTGGTGCTTTGCTAGTGTATGACATTAGTTCCAGAGACTCATTCAATGCTCTCGCTAACTGGCTCCGAGATGCACGGACATTAGCAAGTCCAAATATAGTAATATTGCTTGTTGGTAACAAGAAAGATATTGAAGAATCTCGTGAAGTAACATTCTCAGAAGCTAGTCAATTTGCCCAGGAAAATGGTTAGTTGTTTACATAAAAAAATTATATGCAAATGCTTTTTAATTATTAAATTAATGACAATACTTTTAATTACAGAGTTAATGTTCCTAGAAACAAGTGCTAAAACAGGGGAGAATGTAGAAGAGGCTTTTTTAAAATGCTCAAAAACCATTCTGGCTAAAATAGAAACTGGTGAATTGGATCCGGAAAGAATAGGTTCTGGTATACAGTATGGTACTGGAACATCAAAAAGATTGTCTCCACCCAAGAGGCCTGTCAGAGCTCCATCGGATTGTGCTTGTCGTGTTTAACTTTCTAGATCTCTTATTTTTTACCCTCCTTTTGTGATAGGCATTTGCATGGCCACAGTGAAGTGTAAATGACACTATTTGAATGCAACTTAGTATTTGTGCAGTGACGACTTGTCCAGATTATACTTATATCTTGTTTAAATTGTAAAAAAAAATTATATGAAAAAGTGATTTCAACTCAAAAGTTTAGAAATTTTTTGGAACTTACCAGCTGGTGTAAAATATGCAGTTTATTTATGAATTACTGATTTTAGCCTTTGGATAAGAACTGTATATGTAAGATGTGTAGATTCATAGTTATTTTGTTATGATTAAAATTTGTTTTAACATCTTATCCCAGAATCTCTTTCAAAAAGATCTCTCTCAAATAATTTCACTTCTTACACAACATGAATTTAAGGAACAATTTTTGTTTATGTTTTTGTTCTTGATTATATTTAGGATAATTTTTATTATGCTGAATGTTAGGTTAAGTTAGCATATAAGCTAGTGACCACAGGCATATATAATATGCACCTTAAATGACTGTAAATGATTTACAATTATATATTTAAGTATGTATTTGTAATCTCATAGAATACACAATAAATCCTAAGAATAATTATAATTTCATGCTTTGCATATGCACGGTTGGTTAATAAATTAGTTAAACAAAGACAATTATCTTTCTATTCATCATCATTATCTCTTCCTAAGTATTGGAGCAGTGGGCGTCCAGTCACCTGCTCGCCCGAACTAATGGTACTATCAGATAAGCCAAAAAATCCAGTTTGCTCTACTACACAATATTTATCTTACTTTTCACAAATATTGTAAACGCGAACGTTTGGATGGATGTTTGTTTGAGAGTATCTTCAGAACAGCTGAACGGATGTCAGTGAAAATTGGCATACATGTAAAATAAAGTCTGGAAGAACACATAGGCTACTAAGTTTTTTTTCTGGGCGACCACTTCAGGAACAATCTAGAATCGTACTGATGGTCCATCTGTCTCACACATGTGTATTCTTAATATAGTCTTATCTGGGTTCTAGGGTTAATAACAATATACTAAGTTATTGAAGTAAATAAAGTTAAAAGAATCTCATTTTTGTTAACCGGTGTTTATTGTTTGTAAAAATTTGAGCAAAAACAAAAAGATAAAATATTTCCATTTGTACATACAAGAAATAAATTTCAGAATAAGTACCATATTTGTAAGATCTTAAATAATAACACTATGAATTTAATAAGATAGGAACAGACATGCCGATGCAACGATACTTCAAACCTAGTTGCTTTATACATAAATTAGTAGTAATAGTTATTTTTTTAGTTCGTTATGTCCATTCCTAACTATGATTTACAAATACAATGTAAAATACAGTGTAAAATTTATTGAATTAAGTTCGATACAACAATTTTATTATTTTAACTAAAAATTTAATTCTCCTTGTTATATTCTTAAACAAAATTTGGTCTGGATTCCTGCCACAATGATTTCGTTACATAGGTTTATATAGTATGTAACTGTTTATCCACAAAACAACACCGTATAATTAAACGCAAAACTGTTCGTTATATAAACGCAACATTAATGAATACAAGTTACTTAACATAAAATGCACCTAATTTATATAACTAGGAACTATAATGGATGTTATTGACATACAGCCAAGTTATACGCTAGGGCAAAAAACTATTGCATAAATTTAGAAAAAAAATCAATCGCCAGTAGCATTTAATATTATTCTCGTACTAAGAATAATGATTATGGCAGAATACAATTAAGATTTACGTCAGAAACGAATTAAAAAAAAGAAAATCCAAAACATAAACAATTCTACAATATGTCCTAGTTCTATCACAGTAAAAACATTAAAACACGCACTTAAGTCTCCTAAAAAAATCAATTCGATTACAAACATTGTTGAAAACAAGTCGATAATTAAATTGATTACCTTAATTAATACAACTAATTAAAATTAAGTTTAATAGAATCCTGACAATCAAAATTTATAATTACGTACAGTTTTATTCGCGATTTAATGATCCTTACGTGGAATGATCGAAATAATGAAGCTAATGAGTGCACTCGGGCAGGTGACGACGCCGTGGCTGAGATTCTCGTGTATTGCTACCGGTACGTGTAGATAACGTCGTGAACATGTTATATCCGACTTAAGGTACCAGACAATGACATATTATATACCGACACAAATTATCTCGTAATAAATTTTGCAATTAGAGACACTTGTGTTCATACAGACATTCGATGTTTACACTGATCATGGGTTTCCGAACCCAAAATTTCCGTTTAAAACATATGTTGTATACTGCTATCTCAGTGTTTTCAAAGATGATGATATAATTTATTCAGAGATTTTGATATCAGAAACCCATGGTGAGTGTATCATGCCTTAGTCTAATCGTCATTTTAGTAACTTTTGTAATTTCTATTTTATCACTTCTAATATAGATTTTACTTTAATTCGATGATTAATTTTTTTTTTCATAAGATGTGATTGAATTTAAAATCAGTTCATACTTAAGTCGGATTTAACTGCACATATATAACTTTTCGAGAATAATAACTATTATATAAAAAGTGTATATCACGCATATAAATAAAAACTATTCAAAAGTGTTACAAATTTCATTGATTCCATTTTATATCGAGTACTTTATAATTTCTAATATAAACTACAATATTTCTCTTCACGACATTTAAATTGTAACATAAAATAATACAACACAATAATATTATTATTCACTGAAAACAAAATAGCCTGGGATTTTCTGCGTGCCGGCAAAGATAACTGACAATTTTTTTTATATTTATTTTTGCTTTTTAATTTACTGGGAAATAAAGTTCGTTTTATTGAATTATGTTTTAAAATCAGTCTTCAAATACTAAATCGAAAAGTGTGTACATCATTTTTTGATTTACTAAAAGAAGTTTAAGCAAGGAAATATAAGTACGTATGGATATTAAGTGAAATATAATATAGATAAGGGTTTTTCTGCCGTTCTTATGTTATTCTTCAATTTGAAATATACAATTAAAAAAAGATGTCATCCATTATAATAAAAATCGTATTTTCTATAAAATATTTTACATTTTAATTTAGTATGCATTATTGTATTTAAGTAACGGGATATGAAAATTATAATTTAAACGAAAATATGTATAATTTTATTAGTCATATCTAAATTGCTTATTAACAAATCATGTGACATCTAGTCACAGTCTCACCGACATCTAAGCAAGCACACAGTTAAAATAACTAAATAACTAATATCTTACTAAATAATTTTGTAACAACACGCTCTGGGGCCTGTACGAGATATCTCGCGATCACTGCAAATACTACGAAGTACTACAAATATTCCACTGAAGCCGACGTATTCTCAACCTAATTACGATGGATTTAAAAACCTTATTCCCTTTTATTATTTCAAACAATCTAGTGCCTTTACAAGTTGCTAAAGCGATAGCAACTGACAATTTTGAATTTAGCCTTTAAATTACACATTTGAATGATTGTTGTACAGAAAAATGGTTCTTTTCATTTAATATCTATATCATAAAGAATGAATTTGTCGAATAAATAATTCTCTATTAATCTATGATAAATCACTCCTAGTAGCTCGCCTGCGCCGATCATTTTACCTTTCACTGATGAAATACTACTCAGAACACAAGGATATTCAGAATTACTTAACGAAAAATATACGCTACAAAAAAAGTTCGGAAAAATTAAAACAACCCATATAAGACTCGAACATAAAATACTTCAAAATATAATCATTCTTATATAACATCGTTTTAATAATCTGGTATTTATATATCAGGCAGTTGTGTCATGCGTCAGATCCGGCTCTGAACGCAAAAGGCCAGTGATTCCGCGCAATTTCGCAATAAAAATATACAAAATATAATCTACGTAGGCACAATGTTAGGGCATGTGTTCGATCTGGTATGGTATGGTGGTGGTGGCGGGTGATGAATGGCGGCTGGTGGATGGTAAGTGATGAGGTTACGCGACGCCGAGGCTCTGGCGGCAGGCGACGGCGGCGACCAGCGCGGCGCCGCGACCGCTACCGTCTTCTGACAACATCAAGTCGAACTGGAACAAATTACATTTTTTACTATAGAAAACAATACGTAATATTTAAAAAAAATACAACAGACTGCGAAGTTAGACGATTTCATAGCGAACTTCGAAAATGTATGGAACTGACGCGCGACAATCATTATTGTCAGTTTTATACATTATTGAAGTTCGCTATGGAATCGCCTCGAAGCGTATGCATTTTGTCTAACCCCGCTGTTATGTCAATCTGGAGTAAAATACGAATGGTATAACTTGGCAATCTCGAAAAAGGAAACAGTTTAGGTAAAAAGAGATCAAAATACTATTGAAGATGGCAAAATTACTAAAACTATCACGTAAAATTTCCACAACCTCGATGAATAGATGTAATATAGAGATAATCCGAATGCGAAACAAGTTGTAAAGCAATACATTATAAAAGGTTTTGGGGAAGAAGGAAGTTGTAAAGGTTTTTTTTTCTCATTTAAAACATTTCCCTGTACCTGATATGTTATTCAAGGTTTATGCACACACGTTCAATATCCTTCCGTCAGCAGAAATAATCAAACAGTACCCTCGGAGAATTTTTTACAGAAAATCGACATTTTTAATGGTCAAATGACCAATACATTTCGTTTCAAGTAACATTTTGATTTTCGTTATAACATTATTTCCTATATAGTTAAATGCATCAATACAAAGTTTTTGGTATTTTCACAGAAATGTGTATGGAATATTAAATAAGCCTCGATAACATTCAGTTGGGGCATTGTACTTCGCTCTGAGGGTCAAGGATCAAATTCCAGTTACCTCGTAGTAGTTTCCTTTATTCGGTTTAACAAATGTGATAAGATAGTTATTATATGAGATAGTTATATGTAAAGGTCACGGACGAACATACGTGAGTATTTAGCCGTGTTTATATATCAGTTTAAAGGTACGGATGTAACATCACATTGAAGTAATAGTAAACAACGTAAAAAAGATTTGACGATTGATCTTAGACTATTTAACAAAAAACTATAGTGTAGAAACGATTAAAAATTAAATCTGTTTTTAATAATAATTACGTGATTCTTTTTAGAAATGATCTTACCATAAAAATTCTGTTTTCTTCTTTTGTACGTTACCGGATTTAAAAAAAGAATAAAAAACATAATAGTCAATGTTCATATGGTTATGACATTGGTTGGTTAGGATCAAATTCCAATTAGATAAACTCCCGCAAGTTAAAAGTCAATTTGCTATAACTATAGATATAAAATAATATGAAAATCGGACAACCAGGAGCGAAGCAACAAATATTATAAAAAAAACATAAAGACGAATTGAGAACCTCCTTTTTGAAGTCGGATAAAAACAGAAGAAAAAATTACAAAGGCTAGACTAAATAAATTCGAACTTTAATCACATAGATTGATATGAACAAAATAAACTCACTTTTACCATCTAATAATATAATATTATTAGAAGAATAGACAATCTATTATACTGGAATTACTAAAGGTCAGTACAATCTTCTCGTTTATTAAATGAAAAAAAAAATGATATGTACGAAACACGATTGTCGTATTACGTCATGGAGGTGTGTACCAAAAGGTTGACGGATCTGATTTTCAATAATAATACTTATTATATTGTTATTAAGTGATAAATTTACTTGGTCTCTGTTATACATTATCAAATGAACATTGAACTCATTGTTTATTGTAAGGGGGCTCGTCTTCGATACATTTATCAACAACGATAACATGTTTAAGGCAAATATAAATGTGTATTATAATATGTATTGTTATCTCATGTTTCTTAGAAAGAATGAGGGTGATGACGATATGTTTTGCTAGTGGAAACATGAGTTTTTAATATGTAAGGCGCTGTACTTATTTTTATATGAACCGCAATGTTCATAGTGAATTAATTAATTATGTATATTACGGTTGATCTAGAGATATGTTGACTAGAATTTGAGTTTGTCTTGTTCGTGTTATTCATGTCATATTTGTTGACTGCGAAGCCGGTTCTAAGCACATTTAAAAGTAAACTGACTGCTTTATTCAGCAATGCGGATATATTTTCTATGAAATTTTAATCTCTTATTATCATAATATGTAGATATTTTAGTGCACTTTAATGACATGAAGTGTTTGATAATACCACATACAATATGGATTTATTTCAGGATAATTAAATTGTTAAGAGAGTACGTTAGCCCAAAATGTCATTATGTTTAAAAATAGGGTATTGACAGACAGACGGACAACAAAGTGATCCTATAAGGTTCCGTTTTTTTCCTTTCGAGTTACGGAACCCTAATAAGAGTAATGACCGCATGCATTACACAGAGAGAGACATTTGTATTAACACATGAGAGTGTAAGGGAAGAGGTGTAGTGTGGTGCGGGCGACTCACGTGTATGCCGGGGCTGACGAGCTGCGCGATCTTGTCGCACATGAGCGTGTGGAAGTGCGGGTGGAAGCGGTAGACGGAGCCGTCGATGCCGACAGTGACGCGCGGCTCCTTCATCTTGTTGAGCAGCGTGGCGATGCCGGCGGACACGAGGTGAGCCGCGCGCCGCGACACGCTCTCGCACACGTGCCGCACGCCCGCCATGTCCGCTTCCGTCGCGTGCGACAGACCTACACACATACATACATATCTTACTAATATTATAAAATCTAATGTTTGGATGGATAGACGTTTGTATGAAAAGATTTGCACGGTGCTTGGATTTCGCTGAAATTTGGCACAGACGTAGAAAATAGTGGGTGAACATATAGGCGACAATTTCTTTTTAATACTACGCGAGTGGAGTCTTCTTTCTTGCTTGAGGTTGCTTTAATATTTCATTTTAAGTAGTAGTTAAGTGGATTAAGTTTGTTGGTAAACATTACGTGACGCATTATTTGAAATAATTGACACAATTTTTATAAGTGTGTTTGAATTTCTTAATCAAATACACATCCAATGATGCAAACAAATTACAACGTATTTATTTTTTATTCCATTAATCAATTTAGTAATAATAATTGAGATATCATCAACTTTTAATTGACCTCTATAAATGTTTTGCTAATGAAAAGTAAATATTTTGGTAAGCAGTTGTTTTGTTTGAATGAATGAAATGTGGACGTGATTATTAAAAATTTTATGTTTTTCAATACGAGTAGTTTTAACGTAAATCCAGTTTAAACTGGACCATATCCGGATTTTTTAAATTGCATTGTGATAATTTGCTTCTTATATGAAGGTCGTTTGAATGTTTTGTATAACAAGATTCAAAATTTATAACCTGGTGAGCTGCGAGCGTTTACCGTGGGTGGCAAGAATGGATGCCTTTTACGCCAATATCGAGCCGTCGTAAAATTTGATTGATACTATACACGTCGAAACTATGTTTTTCATTTCAAAATTATAGATTTCCTTACAAGTATGATGTAATAAAGTGCGTATGACATTACGTTCAAAGTGTTATATAACAATATCGATTGTATAGTTGATTGCGTTTCGACACAAATTCAGTGTAACGTTACGTACAAATCAACAATTACGTCAGTAACTCTTGTAGTGCGTTATAATTTTTTTTTCGATTTATTAATTATTAACAGTTGACTTGTTCCGGGCGGAAATTAAGAAAAAAATAGTATAATAATAAATATAGCTTTTGTCACTCTTGGATACAATAGTTACGGAGCCTATACAAACAATTAAATCTTTAAACCTTTAGTTATCTCTTACCTAGTTCTTCGAGTACTTCCATACAGCTAGTATAGTCTCCCAACTTGTCGGATTCAATTTCCGAGACATATTTAGTGTAGAAGCTGCCTCTCTCGAACAGCATATCTGAGCCTTGTCCTCCGAACAACAGGCCCATGCGTGTGAACTTCACCAGCGCCAATCTGACCAGCTCGCCCATGTACATTCCAGATATCATCTTCTCTTGTCTGTAACAATATCATTAATCATTTTTAATTCTTATCGTAAACTGATAATTGCCATTTTAAAAATCTTATCTTAAACACCACTTCGCATTAACTGTCATGTTTTTTGATTAATCTACTAATTTTTATGGTTCTGTAGCTCATATGAAAAAAACGGAACCCTTATAGGATCCCTTTGTTGCCCGTCCGTCTGTCTGTCAAGACCCTTTTTCTCAAAAACGCGTGTAACTATCAAGCTGGAATTTATATCAAATACTCAGTACTGCGGTCGCTTATTTTTTTTAATTTTGTGGTTTGTTGAAAAACTGTATTTTACCTCTATAGTTATAGTAGAGCTTTGTAATAAATGTCGAAAGAAAAAAAAACAAACTTCTAAACTTTTTAGGCTATATTATGTATTTTTATCAGAAATTAATTAAGAAGGTCATATACTCAGACGGCCTTCAAAGCTGATAAAGTTTAGTATTTTTATATTTTTTTTACAAATTATTTAAGGAAATTTATGCTTTTGGATCATTTGGCACAATAGCCTAATATTTGATAAAAACATATCAAGATGTTTATGAATCACGTCAAAATATATATAAAACATTTTCCAATTGCTATGCTGCAGAGGAGAGGACGCATAGAATGAAAATATTTTACCTTCCTATGCGTCACTTCCATGGCAATAACCTCCCTAATAAACCACCCTGTAAGTTTTAAAGTAGCAGTAAGGAATTATTTATTATTTTATAAGTAACTAGTGTAAGAATTTTATGATTTTAATAAAGAATCCAAAAGTGTCTGGCCACAACATGCCAGGGGGAGCAGCAGGGCGGCATAGCACCGCCCCAAAAAAAAAATAACCTACCGTGCCCATCCATTTTAAAATAAGGCCTACGACACCCAGTGATCAGACGAAATGCGGAATTACTTCCACTTGACACCTGTATAGTGCGGTTGTAGTATTATACTGGTCCAGACGGCTTTTTTTGTTTAAAATATATTATCTCTCTACCAGTGTCATGTTGTTTGTCAGTTTAAGTGATTTGTTTCATTGTAATAATCAGTACTATTGTAGACATTCGCAATGGCGTGAATTACGATAAGCAATCTTATCGACGGCGAATTCTTGCTAAGATGACGCACTAAATGATGAAATACATCGTACAATCATGATAATATGACATGACAATGCAGTAAATTATAAAAACCTAAATTTGACAATAAAAAATGTAGGTAGACAAATTCGCGGGAAACAGTGTTGTGCGACAATCGTGATATTTGGATCGATATGTAAAAACTAACTTTTGTAACAAAATTTACAAATCTAATACAAAATATTTAAACAATATAGCATTCCAAATAAACGCCTTAACACACAAACATTACTTTCCATATATTGTCGCCATTATATTTACAATTTCATATTTTCAATATATTGAAATTTTCACTAAACTGTCACATATTGTGACATGTGATATAATCATTTGAAAAAATATGTTAACTATTAGATAATGAACACATGAAAATTTAAAGAGAGGACATCTTTTGAAATATACGAGTTTTAACATAAAATATGCGTCGTATTTATTTATAAGCAGACTAGCTGTTGCCTGTAACTTAATCTGCGCGTAAAAAAAAATAAGTAGCCTAAATATTCTTCTATACTATGCTTTACATGTGTGTCAAATTTCGTCAAGATCCGGAGATACCTTTTAACAAACACCCATTCATCCAAACATTTATAATATTAGTAAGATGTGTGTATGGGACTTACATTTGTTTTCCTGGGTTAATGGAGTTGACATCCACGTCTCTGTCGAACTCGGTGCGTACGAAGTCAAGTGTTCCATCGTCACCGAATGCACCCCATTCTGTGTTAATAAGAAGATCTGGTTTGCCCGGCTCGCCGTCAAACAATTCGCAATTTTCCGTCTTCTCTACATAGCACGCGTTACTTCCAGTACCTATTTATAAAATAAACTATATTCTCTCTAAACAAAAATAAACTCTAAATAAACGATATTTCTAGTCTATGGTGACACTTTTCTTCGCATACATTTTTTTTTCAAGATGGCAACTAAGCAAGCGGACAAATGATCGCTAAATGACCTTGACAATAAATATCTGTTTTAAATTTAAAAAAAATATCAGCTTCTCAGAGATATTTGCTGGGATTCTTGGAGGAGTTAAAATAATTGTTAATAAAATTTAGTAACATGCAAAAAATTTAAAATTATGAAATGTTTTAAATGCAGTGAATACACAATACAATGGTGATAAATATTTATCTATACTTATGTTTATATAAATGTACGTTTACAAAAAAAACTTACAGCAAAGATAGTTTTATTTATATAATAATTATCACAAGTCGTAAATAATTACTATAATAATTATTTTAAATTATGTAGTCATATTATTTGTAGCATCTATATACTATAAAATTAATATAGAAATTAATATAAGTTAAATAAAAAAATTGTTGACTTCTTTTGTTGTTCTTTTTTAAAGACACAATTCAAACAAAAATGATTCCTACGTCTATTAAAATAAGGCCTACACTAATGAAAATACATATACAAACATAGGAATGTGCGATTTAAATGTTATGTAATGAATTAGAAGAAATTCTTAAATGTTATCACACAACTCGCATGAGCAAACGAAAGATTAGTATGGACAAGCAAATAAAAGAATAAAGCAAAACCGACATAGATTATTATAGACAAGCGAAGCACAAAATACACCAAAACCGACATAGAATTATATAGTAAACCGACATAATCAATTATAAACCTACCAACAATGAGTCCTATTTTGCAGTTGTGATTTTTCCACGCACAAGACATCAATGTGCCAGTTGTGTCATTGAGGATAGCGCATATATCGATCTGTACGTCCTACAAGAGTGAGAAAACATGCGGTTTTAATAAGAAATAGTCGTCATTCCAGTCCCTACGATATGATATACCCGCGATATGTTGATGATGATTATAGAGGATTTCAATATAAAAACATATCATGTTCAGAAAACTTACGAGAAATTAGATTTGTATCTGGCAACACCAAAAAATACTATTAAATTTATTTAATTAAATATAATTTTGCAACATTTCATCACGCGATAATAAAAAAAATACGACATATGGTTCTTTTAACAATTTTCTCTATACGTCGAATTGATTAAGATTACATCAAAGTTTATAACGAAAAAAAAAACGATACAAATATTTCAAGGTTAGAATCGTAAAACCAGTTCGATATTTAAATTTACCAGAAACAAAAGAGATTTATTACATTTTTTTAAACATGATATGCTTTAATTGAAAATATATTATTGAAAGCCTCTATTGGCTCTCATATCGGCTCCAAATAACATGCCTTATGCTAAGAGAGAGCGGTTATCATCGTCAACTCACCGATTATAATTCCTATGCGACAATAGGGGTCCTTATGTGCGCACGACATAAGAGCCCCGCTTGCATCGTTAAGAATGCCCGTCACGGACAACGAAAGGTCCTGTAAAAATTCTGACCCCCTTATTTCCAAAATTTTCTAATTGTATATCAATACAATACAAAAAAATATTTGTAATAATTATCAGAGGTATTCCATTTCGTACATATCAAAACTTTTGCAATCCGAATTTAAAAAAAAATGTAATCAACATCACCCGGCGCTTGATTTGGCACGTTGGACAGAAGAATACCCTACATTCTTGCGTGCTAAATCAAATGACGGATATAAGGGAAATTAAACATCTTCACGGTTCGGAACATCGCAAAAGTACACCAAATGGGGGAGGAGCACTCGAGGTGCCAAAAATATTGAGGCGACTACTACATCCGTTATTAACACTTTCAATGCCACTAGGATTTTACGTTGATGGCACTGAATGTACAAAAGCTAATGTTACATACCCCTCGTCTCGCTATGGCGTCTTTAAGGCCTTGGACAACATCTTCGCCGACCACACCGCTGCAGGAGAAACCTTTGGTCCAACGCTGAAGGATGCCCTTAGTGAGACCCAGCTGTTTTAGCGGGAAGCTGAATGTGAAACCAAGGGCTAGACGTTCCTCGTACACGTTGTGTTCCTTTAAAAAAATACAGCAATTAAAAATGCTAAATTTTTATGATAAATCTGCCTTTAAATTTTCTACGTCTTGTTCTTTAGGGTCCACTATAAATTACGTCATACATCATGGGGGTGGGAGGTGTCAAAAAATCATGAAATCCATGTGACGTAAATATTAAACAATAATTATTTATATTTAAATCTCTTGTATTACAAAGTATGCAAAATAATATTGAGTGTTACCTTCATGAAATTAGCCAGACATTCGGCGATATGATCGAACAGCGCCACACCAGTGCCGGTCATTATGTGGCTGGGAATGGCGTAAATCTTCGACTGCATATCGAAATGGTTCTCTCCAAGATTTATAATTAACACTCTAAAATTTGTACCTCCTAAATCTAACGCCAAAAATTTACCTCTTTCTGAAAATAAACATACATAGTTAAATAAAAATATATTAATTAAGTGTGACCCTTTTTTATGCCTAAAAAAAGGGTCTTGACAAACAGACGGACGAACAACAAAGTGATCCTATAAGTGTTCCGTTTTTTTCATATTAGGTACTGAACCCTAACTAGTGTATTATTTAAATATGTTTATCAAGTAATTACTTAAGTTTACAGAATTTATAGGTTGTAAATGGGCCTACAAAAGTTTCAGTTTGAAGGTGTGAGAAAGTATAAACTGATTTACGATATTGCTTTTAGTTAAAATAAATACAATTGAATAGCAAAAAACGTATTAAGGTAAATTTACCTCCTAAAACGCGTCATTACTCATCATTTTAATGACACAGCAACAGTTTATGTAAAGACATGCTCAAGCGTATAATTTTTTTATCATTTTTTGTACTCTCATCATTACGTATCTCTTGGCAAATTTTTTTTTGAAAATTTTAGAAGGAATTGCTTAATTTAGCAAACAAAAATAGCAATTTTATTAAAAATTAATGTTAGCGTGGATTTCCACTGTCGAAACACATGTATAAAACATTTTTATTTCTGTTTTTCATTGAAAATGTGACATGACAATATGAGTTTTGGCAGTGGATACCCTGATAACAAATTACAATCCGAAAATTTACAAGTCTAATGAGTCCTTGAAATTTGCTAAAAAAAGAAACATTAATATACTAACGTGCATTACGATAAAGAGATAATGTAATATTTATTTGGTCTCAATTTTCAAGTAGGCCTCGACGGGCAGGAAGTCATAAACATTTCCGAGGCCGTCGTGAAATTATATTCCTTGGCTTATAAGATATAATAATTACCTTTGCCATTTGGTAAATCTTGTATATATGTTATCCAACATTTGACGATAGATGTGGCGTGGCTGTCTTTTCCCAGTCCTTTGAGCAGGTCGTTGTGTAGTCTGCTCATTATCTCCCTGATCTGCTTATCCGTCAGGTGAAAGACCTCGCATTCTTCGCGGATCTGTGCCATCAAAAAAATAGATAAATTAATGGTTTATAGTAATAGCTTTATAAACTTATAACAAACTGTATGGATAGAATTACGATAAAAAATAATTCAAGGTTTAGTAAAATTGTACCTACTTAAAGACATCACTTTCTTTATGTTTTTGTCCGTATTAATTTAGAAATGTTTTATTATTTAATGAAAATCGTATTAATATAAAATCGCCACTTTAAACATCTAGTAAAAGTCCTTACTTTTAACAGTAAAAGATTTTGTTTTCGTAATGTTAATTAAATTGAAATTCTTGCTACAGTATACGGCATGTTAATTCAATTGACCCAAAAATATGTAAACTTTAGTCATAAAAAGCAAAAAGTATTTGGATAAAATTGTTTGGGGAGCCGACCATTGATTTACAATTACAAAGATATCAAATATATTATAGTATGCGAAAGTCAAGGCGGTCCAAACAAATGCAATTTCCTTACCCACAAACTAGGTATAGCGTAGCGGGCAAATCGTCTATTATCGCGAACGAGTTCTGAAGGTCAAAGCGGTCATTACTAACTCTCTACTATACATTGCTTATGGTTGCTTTCCCATCAATACAAAACCGGCAAACACTTTAAGAAAAAATTATGTAACACTGTATTATGCAGTACTCACCTGTGGTAAGTTATTAACGGCCATACCCATTTTAATTATTGGATTAAAAAAATTATACCGGATTAATATACACTACACGTTTTGTCGTCTACAACGCGAGTACGACTAACCGAATCAACTATAAAATGAGGAATACGAATAAAGCGGCGTTGACCGTCGCACTCGAACGTGTTTCAAACTGAACTGACTAACGCGCACGTTTCATTCATGATAATAAACTGTTGTCATCCCTTTCGTGTGCACCGACAACGTATGTGCAAGAGTAGTGTAGCTAGTTGTCTAACTTAAATAACGGAAAATATATTAAACTATTATCCGTCTAACGTTTCTATTTACCTTTCTAATAAGAATGTATTCAGTATTTTAAGGTGTTGTCGATGCAAATTTTTGATTTTGGGGTTTAGTAAGCGATGGCGTATATCAGTTGCATATCTGTATTTCCTCAGGCGCGCCTCTTGGTGTATGGATGTGATTGGCTGACGCGTGGGCTTGTTCCTGACGTCAGCAGAATTCCTCGAGTCGACGTTTTCTATATTTACAATTGCATCAGTGTGGGACCAAATAATTATGTACCGATTTCTGACTTTAAAATGTTTTATCAACACGAACCTATATATTTGATAGTTTCTAGTAGAAATGATCCGAAGAGACGACTGTTTTAGAATGAGAAATCTATTGACTCAATGGTTAACTATGTAGGTTAGTACTAAAAATCGATGTTTTCATATTAATTAGTTAGGTTAAAAAGAGTAAACAACATTTAACATAGTTACGGTAAATGTGAACAGGAAAGTTTTAATTACGTAAAACATTGACCTCTAGTAGTACTATTTGTAGGTAACGCGCAGGCGCAGGCTACTCGGTATGCACTGTGTACGAGCAACCAGTCAAACCATACTGAGTTAGACAGGATGCAATGACCTGTGACGTCAAGGCCGACGATGTCATTTTATTCCAAGAACCGATGCAGTAGTCTACATTATTAACTTACTTGTCTTAAATAAATAAATTTGTATCTTTTCCTCCAAAAGATAAGTTTTTATCCAAGTGATTCCGAAGCAGGAAAATATTTAAACCGACTTCGAATAGACAGAGGTTCTTAATAATTAATCCGAATGTTTTTTTTTTGTTTTTTATTTTCGCTCGTATGTGTCTGTATGTAAATCTGTTCTAGTGAGCTATCACAGACAGTTTTATTAAATTTGAAATTATTCAAAGACCTGAGAGGCCTACAGTTTTACATGTAACATGATGGATCTTTTGTAGACACTTGTACAAAAGATTTTTGTCTAAAATCCAGATAGTGATTTTGAATTAAAATGTAAAAGACGCAAAACTTATTGCAAGTAGGTAAATTTCCTATTGAATTCTAATCATTTATTGCGCAATAACAGGAAAACTTTCTTTGATAAAGTTTATGGTTTGTATCGATAGAAACCTGTATTTGTGAATCATAAAAGGCGATATGTAAAGTTTTATTTTCGTACAACTCGTGCGGAGGATAAACGCACTTCAGAACACTTTCTTGGCATTGTTCCTTGTACGTCTTGTTTATTTTCGTTCGTCTCGTGATGGCGACGCGATGTTTAAAAATCAAAACATCCACAATATTACTATTGAAAATCTATTACTTTATCATATTAAAATGTAATTTTTGTATTTAATATCCACGGTATTGTGGAATCGCACTGTTACTTGAATACAGAGATGTCCAAACATTTTTAAAATATTACTTTCGATTAACCTATTATGTGGGTGATTATTATTACTGACCGTTTTACATTCTCAATCTTTAAGACGAAATTGTTTTAAAATATACACCTACAAATGTTTTTGTTAGCAGCCTTAAATCATCTACAGCAGGAAAACGTATACTTATTAATGGGGAATGGGAAATATCACAATTATCCTGACTCAAGAACCTACGATAGTAGTTCGGTAGTAGTCTCAAGCGAATGCGCTTTTCAGATGCGGTGTCAAGATTGTAAGTTGCTTAATGATCGCCACGCATCGAAAGAAGATGAAGACGGAGAAGATGAAGATGAAGAAAAATGCATAATGAATATAAGCACTTTCGCAGACCTGCATAGATCCTAAATGTGACCAGTGTATTTTTGTTAGATGCAGAGTTATGCAAGTACCTTACAATATAATGTCTCTGCTTTCCCTTCTTCGTCATAGTTGAGTTTATTTTAACTAAATACAATCCGTATTCTAATTGTTACAATGTTTAGTTATTTGCATAGGCTGAATTTTATGTCTCTAACAAAACAGATATTAAGAATGATAGCAGACATTCCCAAAATCTGTACGTAGCAGACAGTTTTATCGCACTACTTTAAGTTCGAGTATATAGATAAAAACGGCGAATCGCTTTTTAGATATCGTTATTTGCGTGCATTCACTGATAAATCGCTATCTCAAAAGGCAATCAATTAGAAACTTTCCATTGCAATTGCTAAAAAGATAGGATTAATATATAAGACTATGCATGCATATTATCTCTTGTTTTTTTATAAAAAAAATATTATCTTTTATGAAAAATGAACCAGATATTGTTGTAATATTTAAGACTGGTAATGTCACATTAACTGAGGGTTTCTGAGACGAAAATCCCCGTTTAAAAATTATTATCTCAAACATGTCAAAGATGACAGGTGACAATTCTTTGATACAGTGTTGCAAGTTTGTATCATAAGCATTTTATATACTCTTTGTCATAAGTGATATGTAAATATTATAAAAAATAATAAATATATCGTGCACCAGACCTTTACGCTTTACAACTTATTTAAATACTAGTTATACATGGATAAAGTCATGTATTTTGAATTAATTTCCGTTGGTAAATACGTGGTTGTCAAATTATCAAATCGTTTAAATTACTGGTTATATCCAGTATAATAATGTGTTATCGTTTATGACACAACGAATTAAATTAAGACGAGTTTAAACTTCAAAATGTCAATTTTAAACTTTTCGACATTGTTTTGATTTTAAATGCCATTCTATTAATATTAACTAATTTAACGTTTTCGTTAATTTAATAAAGGCCGTGTAACATCCTAATCAGGATTAAATTGCACAACAATGTAATCAAAGCTAGGTTCATTTTTTTCAGGATTAAAAAAAAAACGATCTACCTACATGCTGTTCAATAAATCTTTGGTTGAACTTTTATGATAACATTGTAACCCTAAGGATTTCAACACAAGTAACTATAAGCTTTCATAAATCAATCTCACATTGTGCCATTTCATTCAAGAAGCATGCTTTAGCTTTATAGATAAAAAATGGAGGTGGGTACTTTACAAACAAGGTGCTCAATCACCAATGTTTAATTTTAATTGCATTAAAATGGTTCGTAATTGTAAAGTCAGTATTTATATATAAATTCAGTCAATCATTGATCGGACCGGTCTAATTACATTATACAAGTTAGCGTATGATTCAAGGTAGCAGACATAATGTGTATGGATTTACACCTTTGTGTCAATTACTACATTTATAACATTATTGAGAAATATAACTTGCTTCTATTGGAAATTTTTCGTATGCTAGTTTTAACAAATATTTGAGATTATGATACTCACGATGTCCCTCGCTTGACGCATATCGATTCGTCTTGTTAGTCGCGACGATCGAGATAAAAGATGATGAACAAGTAGCGTTGGCGTCCACAGGGTGCTGTCATAAATTCCACCGGGCACAGAGACACGGCCGATATCCGTGTTCGCACGAATACCGGTATATCCGAGACCGTTTGCTCGTGCACAAGTGAAAGGAACCGATTAACGTGCGACGCGGCGTCGGTCGGACACTTGCACGGCGAGCACAGGGTCACCTTGAGACGACGCGGTCGCGGCGCATGTGCACCACACCCTCCGCTCCGGCCGCGCTATCCGCGCCCCTCGCACCCCGGCGCCCGCACGGCCCCGCACGCCGTGTGACGTCACGCCCGGCCCCCGAATCGAACCGGCGGCGCGGCGCGTTCTTGCCGTTCACGTGATGCCCTTCACGCAATCCACGTTCAAATAACGCAACAGCTGTGAATGCCTTATGAAATGCACCGATTGGAATTTATCCTTACTTTCGAAAATATTTTTAATTTTTGAAGCACAGTCGGTGTATCTAAATTTAGAAGTCCCAAGCAATTCATGATCTCAACTTATTCTGATTTCTACCTATGATATCGTTATTACTAAAGATTATGTGTGTAAGGTAGTGTTAATAAGAGTTTTCTTGTCGTAGGAATTGGTGAAATTGCGCCTGTATAGTATAGTGCATGCGAAAATGCAATGTAAAAGTTTGTTTTTTGTCTTTAAATTCTGCTTAGGTTGAATGGATCAAAAGTTCAATAGGAATAGGCATTATGTCCTAATTTCTTATGTTTTCAACTAAAGTTTCTTTTCTTATTTAGGATAGAAAACCAAAAGTATTGAGTAAATTTGAATTCAGTCATTAAATTGATAAGACAGACGCGGGTTTCTGAGAAAAGGTTATATACAACTAAAAGTTTATATGTATTTGGAATAGGCTAGGTGAGGTGTGTCACTGCCTGCCGACGTGCCTCCGAACATGTATTGTGATGCATGATACCAAACACGTGTACAGTCTCCAAATATTATATGACTTGCTTAATATACGTGCTTTCATTTAATTCAAGTATTGCTTTACACTAAGATAATACCGAGACTTAAATCAATATTGTTGTCACATTTAATGATTTTAACCTTGTTTTATACATAGTTATTATTGTAAAAACCGGTTTTGATGCTAAATCATTTTTTTTCCTTTAATCCAATAAGCAGTAAAATAGTTTTATTTTATTTAAAAGCAATACCAAAGGAAAGTATAAGTTACTTTTTAGTTTCTTTTCTCATATTTTGCTATTTTTGTCCGATAAAGCGATAAAAACATAGAAAGCTGCTTTCTACTGAATTCTTGTACGACTAGACAGTCCTGATATGGGCTGCAGTAATCAATTTAACTTAGTTATCGAAGCCATATCAATAGAACTGAGATATCGAAACCACATTTATGTTTTTTCATGAAGCGTCAGACATTTTACTTGTCGAATTCTAAAAAGAAATCTATTCCAAATTGTTGGAAAAACGCAAATTTTACCAATGAATTTGTTTGATAAGCTATTCATCAATCATTTTTTTGCGTAGGCAAATTACAAATGTGCGAAGTTCACCATTTTTGGTGATTTAAATTGCGGAGTGGTTTTATTGGTACAATTTTATACTTCGCATCGGCACAAATGCAAATTTGATCGTTATCAAATTCGGAGTTTATTAGTTCGAGGTATTATTGATTACACTATTAGTACCAATAATATAAATCCTATCATAAAGAAATAAATAACAATTACTCATCGATGTCGTATTCGGGGCTTTATAAAGTGCTTAATTCTTTTACTAATGGAAATGTTTTAAATAATGATAAAATTAATCGGATATTTCTATTTCAATAAACATACATCAACGATGGCCATTCTGAATTGTATTTTGATTATAACCTTCTTTGAGGTTATAAAGATTAAGTGATACAATAGCAAAAAAATCATTCAATTCTACCCAATATTACTTTTTATCTTGAAAAAAAGTATTCTTAAGTATTTTTAAATGTAAATATCCACAATACAATAACAAAGAAACCAAAACTACGGTGCACTATTGATTCTGGACAGATTTTTGACAGATTATTTTTAATTTACAGATTAAACATTGGTTATATTGCGTGCAATATTGAATATACTTATAGAGGATAGTGTGTAAGAACCTGTCAGGAACGATATCGACCTTGTTAACGGTTACTACAAAAATATATACCTCATAGTACATGAGTCATTTGGGTTTATATGCATAAAATAACTTGTCCCGCAAACTGTACTGATTGTTATTGACGTAAGTACACAAGTGTCTTAATATTTAAATTGTCCTGTATATCCAATTGTCTATCCACTTCAATAAATTCTGAGAACTCATTAGTCGTGCGTTTTCAGTGTGTGCAACTGTGTGTATAACTGCGTATGCAACTAGCAATATTATATGTAAACTGATATGTGCATTCTATGAATGAGATCATCTTAATCAATTTTTTTCTTTTTAATCTTTTATTGTAATGGACGCAATATATTCTCCTTCTTGTATATGTTATCAACATAAAAATCTGTATTTTGTGGCCATTTTTTTAATTGTGTAAGACAGTAGCAAAGAGGATTATATCATAAAAAATATTTTTTCAATCTTACTCTATCGAAAAAACAAACCTGACAATACGCTTTTTTTACATATGTTTAAGCACTGGAAACCCACAACACGTGTAATATTAGAACTAGCCTCGTTCGAAGTAAAATAAATAATTTCGTGTACTCCGAGTGCATTCAACTTTGATGACACATGCTTTTGCATGTGATAAATTTATTGTATTTTAAACTTGTGGTATCCCGCGGCTTCGTCAGTGTGGAATTAAAAAAATAGGCTAAGTTACTTTCGCATATATTAGACGCCTTGTGGTAATAGCCCCGTCAAAATCGGTTTAGCTGTTTGGGAGATTACCTAGACAGACTTTTGGACTTTCGTTATAAACAACGCAAATACATTTCTTTCACGTTTTTCAATACTTCATACAAACATTCCAATTTTATAATTGTATAGATTACGTTTTATTTAATTTATTTAATATAATGTTTACCTGATGCTAACACACTTCTTTACGAGCACGTGATTTTTTCTACATAGAGGGATCACGTGTCAATCAAGGTAAAAAAAAAATAGTAGATGAATGAATCATGAAATTATTTATTGTTAATTTATTAACTTACATTTATTTTGTTTGCAAAGATTTTAACGACAATAATTTATCTATTTACGGAACGAGACTTTAGTTTTGGCAATGGTTTTATTTTTTTATTACGTTTTAAAAAACATTCTGTATTATGCTCAATGCATTTTCCCGCCTGTTTTTTCAAATTTAAATTATACCATGAATATTTACCAATCATTGATACAAATTTATTAACATCTTAACTTTTTCACAGTTTTCTCAGTAGTCTCTTCCGGACACTTTTGACAAAAAAATCATAATTGAAGTTAAGCTCTTTTAATCTACATATTTGTAAAGTAATATACCGAATGAGCAGACTATATTAAACGCCTCGAAACAACACAATTTCCTCAAGCTAGCTGGGGATTTACGGCTCTAGTTTACACGTGCGTAATGCTTATTGATGTAAATACGAAGTAGGGTAGTAGTACCATAATATTATATATGAAAAAAAAACTATAAAAAAGAAAAACAATTATTGAATTTTGTAATCTTCAAATGTATTTATTCTGCGAAGTAATAAAAAAATTAAATGATAACAGATGTAAAATGTCAGTTGCAAGGGAAGCCTGATTACCAGCTTTTACAATAGTAGAAATTTACAAAGTTTGTGGAAAATGACATAGGCAAGCAATGAAGACACCACAACAACCTTGTAATATAGGTATTTTGTATGAGAAATTGCCGGTAATTTATAAAGCAATGAAAAACTTAAAAACCCACAGATAACTAATGTTTAAAATATCAAGCCGTATTCAAGAACGTTACTTATAACGAAAAACAAACAAAATGGTTTTGTCACATCAAAACTTCCCGCCTCTTTTGACAATTTTTTCATACCTTCGGATGGAGTGATGTCTTTGAACGAGGTTGCATGCATTTCAAACTAGGACAAAACCAAGAGAGGCTAACCGTGCTGCCACCCTATAAAAAAGTTTACTCGGTAGTTTTTAATTTGTTACATCTTACTAATCTTACTTCTAACTAATATTATAAATGCGCGTGTTTAGATAGATGGATAGATGAATGTTTGTTTGAAGATAACTCCAGAACAGCTGGATGGATCTTGCTGGTATTTGGCATAGATGTAGAACATAATCTGGAAGAACACATAGACTGTTAATAAAGTTTTAGTTAGTTTTTTTTTTAATTCCGGGCGGACAGAGTCGCGGGCGACAGTTTGTTATCATTATAACATTGGCGAGTCCGCGTGTCTGTGTGCTTGTTTTGTTTTATAGAATACGTAGAAACTACGTGTCGTGTGTTACTTATTATCTGTAATTATCATAAGAATGATATTTATTAAGTTTTCTTGTTGTAGTTTTTTTATTTAATTTAGATAGTAGAAATAATTGAAACTTGTGGTTTATGTTATAAAGCATCCTATATTAATTTGATTTTGATTAATTAAAATAAGTGGCGATTAACACAAATTTTAATAAAAAAGTTTACTAGATTTTAAGAAATTTAAATTGCCCTTAGTATAATATAATTATAGCCCGTCTAAAAAATTTACATGTCACTTTATTTTCGTACAAGTGTTATTAAATATTACTGGATAATACAATTTTTTATTATTCTATTTATTATATATGTATTTATGTTAAACAGCTATCAGCTATTTTCTTATATAGAGGTCATTGTCAAGATACATCTTACATAACTTATATGCAAAGAAAAACAAACGGCTTGAAGAAAACATATTACATAACGTAATGACGTTATTAGAATTGTGTGCATTAGAGTATAACTGAGAGTTGCCACTGTCAAAAAAATGTATAATACAAAATCATATTTCACCTTTGTTTTCTCAAAGAGAATAATCCCCTGTATTGACAATATGTTTTTGTTTTTAATTTAATCAGTGTAAAGCCACAATTTTAATGTAAATATTTACCTTGCTATTAACCAATTCCTTTGGCATGTTGCTGCGAAGATGCGTCGACTGAAGCACTGAGTGTCACAAACAACAAAGAAATGTCCTCGATATTAAGCCACCACGTCTTTTCTATGAATTGCCCACAATAAAATCCTTTATCTGTGCTGTTACCACAATATAATCTTTATCTAAATTAAGACCGGAATTGCCGCTATGGCCACGTTCATATCAAGAATTATAATTGTAATGTTATCCTTCAGATGTTATTATATAAAGAGGTTTTATAACAATAATATTCACTTTTACGATGCGATAATGACGTTTTGTTCGCATGAGGTGGTCTATCATAAACTGAAAGAGAACTTTATTCGTTAGGTAACAACACGCAGCGGACGCTTTGGCTCAACCGCTATGCAACATTGGATGACACCCAACTATTCAAGTATACTGAAAGGTGCAATTTAAAAAAAAACTTCAATTACTAACAATAATATAAAAAAACTTAAGAAAGCTAATAATTTGTTGTTTCATCAGAAAATATAAAATTGAAATTTATTTTAATCACGTTAATAAAATAATCCCGTGCCTTAAAAAGGGGAAAGACATTAGGCCTTTTTATTATTAAAAAAAAACTGGGGAGAAAACTATTTAATAATTCACATCTTACCGCGACAAGATATCAAAAAACTTGTAACTCAGCGCGCGACTTGACTTATAATAAATAGGAAATAGTATTTGCTGCACTAATTAAAGCACGGCCTTTGCCTTGAGGTCGGGCTCTATCTCAAAGTGATAACAAAGGGCTTAACTCTCAGATCCATGCGTAATAAGCACAATTTAATTGCGATCTCTAGAAGATGCAGAAAACAGTAACAGCATACTGTAATTTTTAACTTATTATCCATTTCTATTATAAATAGGAAAGATTTGTTTTGTTTGCATTGAATAAACTTGATTATGTTAACCTGATTTGAAAGATTCTTTCACTGTTAGGAATCTATACTATCCCTGTGTGACGCATAGACAATATTTATTACTAGCTTTTTTTTTTAATTTCGTGCGAAGTTGCGTGCAACTGCCAGTAATTAAATAAATTTATGTAAGGAACCAATTTATTAACAAAGCGTTCCGATATTATCATAGTTGTCTTCGTAATATTATAACTTACTGGTATAAAACAAATCGCCAGTATAATTTATTGTACGGCAATAAACAGTTATATTTGCGCTAACTATCTAAATATATTTATGGTTTAACAACTACATATATTTTATAAAGTGGTAATAGATGATACTATATATTAGGGTTGTAATTACTGAGACAAAACTTGCATATTAATTAAATAAAATTCTTACGCTTTGTGGCATTATGTTTATCGTGTCTACTTCTTTCTTAAGTCTGTATACACCATAAATGAACAATTAATACTAAGGCTTCCCACTTATGTTTGGGTAAAAAAATGCCTCCAAGTCAAAATGATTTAAAGCGTAGTTAAAAGTTAATAGATTAGAAAAGTTTAAGTTAAATTATTATTTTGTTACACTTAGTTATGACTAGCTAAACATTTTAGTTGAATTTACAATATCAAGTATGAGTAGACGACGGCTTTATAAACCGCAAAAGTGTTCTGCGGTCGACGGCATTGTATCGAATTACATGTTGACATCCTTCTCATTCCCTTTGACAAGACAGAGATGACAATAGTTTCTGTATTTCATTGGAATCTCAGGGATAAGAATTCTGCCTCGTTTTTTTTAAATGAAGAATGTGTCATGTGATTATATGGCGCTTATTTATTGACAGGTAAAGTTACAGAATATTATATTACTAACTAGCTATCGCCGGCGACTCTTCCGCGCGGAATTAAAATACAAAACTTAATACCCTATATGTTCTTCCAGACTATGTTCTACATCTGTGGCAAATTTAATTAAGATCCGTTGATCCGTTCCGTAGATACCTAAACATTCGCATTTATAATATTAGTAATATTTGTAATTTTTTTTAAAAGAATATTGTACATACGAACGGATAAACATAAAAATCGACATAGATAAAGGTAATATGGAGACGAAATGCATAAATTTTAATTAAAAAAAATGCTTTAATTACGAATTACATTTGAATTTCGAACAATGTGCTACCACTATTAAAGTTTAAAATAATAGATAGTAGGCACTTAGATATAGCAAAATATTTTCCTCAACATACCTTTTCGAGATTGTACACGTAAGGTACATTACCGCGAAATAATACTTTGAAAGTATTTATAAACATAGATTAAAAATACATGTCTTGGAAAAGAAATTAACACGTCGAAAGTCTTTTGAAAATATTGTTACATAATTAGGAACCCAAAAGTTATCTAAATGAAGTTATAAATTGCTGTTGACAAGCTTGTTGTTTTTTTTATATAGTTTTTTTTTCTAACAATGTTAGTGAACAAATTGTTTTTTTTATCGCTGTAAGTATATGACACAATACGATGCATTGTTTGAGTCTCGATATAATGTATTTATACATATTTATTATGCCATAATTTACTTACATGTGAATCCCCTTTTCTGCCAATGACCATTATGAGCATTGATAAAATAATATAAATGCGTAAGTTTGGCAGAATCGATGTTTGTTGCAACATAACGTCTGAACTGATCGTGATGAAATTTGGAATAACAATCTGGGCATAGAGTATGGGTTACCTACGTAGTTTTTTTTTTTAATTTTACGTGGACGAAGTCACGGGCTGCAGCCAGTAATTGATAAAGGAAACGTCCTATCGTTTGACGTAGGATAATCATTTTAATTATATGTTTTACAACGATGAAGATTACTCTAATACAATATGTTTGCGTTGTTAGTATGTTAGTATATGCGACATAACTGATAAAGTTAATGTGCTGTCATTAGTGATACCACGTTTTCAAGCAAAAAAAACGAGGACGTTCGCGAAGTGCTCAATAATTTGCATAACAAAATAAAATGTTCCATTACTTTAGAATATAAGCATTCGAGCAAGTCATTGAATAAGACGTGTCTCTTCAATTATTTCATTTATTCTTAACATGTTATTATAATTTATTTTTTAAACTACGTTCATATTTTTTTGAAGAAATAGAATGTTGTTCATTTAGGATTTGTAGTAAAAGATCTAAAGATCTTATTTTATGAACTAACACTAGCTTTTTAACTTGAATGGAGTAAGGGATTATGTCAATCATAACTACTATGAAATAAGAAGCTAAGTAACCTGACAAAGTAAAAGTTTAGACTTTTCTTTGTAAAGTTGGTAGTTCGGAATTTAACTTCATTCTTATCTTCGAGATTATACGTCATACGAGTATATTATACATGTCATAGTTTTCTCTCGCCCTATATCTATTTGATATCTAGCTGTAATTTATTATTTATCTATATTATATTTAAAGCATGGTGTCCCTAACACCTACGTAGTGTAATGTACGCAGTGATAGATAGACGTCTTAGCCGCGGCACTTTCCATCAAAATATTGAATGACGTCTTTATTTAATTTGGATACTGAGCGTCTCTGAGCGTAGATACAAATAATTATAGCCGCGGATCAGCGAAAGATTTAGCGCGCGGAATGTTTATAGGTTATTTATTATTTATAGATTGATTGGCAAATATGAAAATCTTTTAATTGCTACAATTAGAGTTTCATATTATACTTATTTTATTATATCCCATTCTATGTGACTGGAAATTCTACTACATTAACATAAATACATTTAAATTACATATAAATCTCATTCATACAAATGTCAAACGGAAAACCTGTTGAGGATCTCGTGCAGGAAAGAGAATGAATATGATAAATAAATGGCAACAAAGTCGAAATAGTGCTTTAAAATAAGGAAATGTACAAATAACAAACAAAAATGGAGTGAATATACGAGTTATTTTGTATACAAGTAAGCGTCTTATGAAAACGTTGGTGACAATAATTTATACATTTTTCTTTTAAAACTGGCCGAATATACAATAAAAAATCTGCTTTTCAATAAGTTTTCTGTGAATAGTTTATGTTATTGTTGCAACAACTTGATTTGCCATTTCAATTAAACTTATATTGATTATTGATCGAAGCTAGATAATATATTAATCTCTATAACATTATTACAAGTTTTACAGATAAAGGTCAATGGAGGCATTTTTAATAAAAGAAACACGTTGTCGATTTTTGTTTATTCTATTTCTAGTAGCGACATCTACTGGAGGTCGTTACTTACAGATTAAGTTGCAAATTTGGTTCTTTTAAAAAGGACCCACAAGATGGCGCTTTGAAATAAAAATGTTTGAAGATTTGTCAACATTTAATTTTAAGGGAAGAATTTAGTGTTACACCTGCGTTGTTTAGGTAAATGAGTTTTAGTTGTACAACTTTGTAATTTCCAATAATTTGAGTAAATATTTGAAGTAGATAGCTTTTCGTTTAATCTATGTAGTTACTTATGATGACAACTAGATGTCGTTCAAATGTAAGCTGAAAGCATTTAATTTGCCGAAACATTTTTCACACAATTTTTATGTAAGTATGTTTTTTCTTTTAGTTAGGTTAATATTTTAGTTAGCTAAAACTAGAATTTTACATAATACTAACGGTATGCCCCGACTTCTGCCGTGTGATGAATCGAATAATAACTGGTTTTTCTTTATAAGTAACGTAAATAACGACAAGTAACGTAAGTAACATCATGTTTGCGAAATATCGATTTGTATAGACATAGATTTCATATGGCATGGTAAAAATGAAATCAGTAATATAAATAGTTTGTGGCATGGAATGTGTAGCTTCAGCGTGGGAAGTTGACCACAGTACAAATGACTAGTTAAATTAATTGAAGTTTGCCTCAAGATACGTCGCCGGCGCTGGCCTTGTCTCTGATATACACGCACGGGTCATAGGGTTAACTGATTGACAAAAATCAATGGTTCATAAAACTTAGTAGATTTTAATTTTATTTAATTTATAGTTCTTTACGGAGTTTGAAGGATGGGAGTGCAAGATTTTTTGGTTAAACAATATACACATTGAATCAGATTTTTTTCAAAAAAGTTAAATTTTAAGCTTATTTTCTTAACTAACCCACAGATATTAAATATACTAAAAATTTAATATTTCCAAATTTATCCAATAAGTAGGATTCATATATCCAATAAGTAGATTGCAGTTTTTAAATTAAAATTACATGATTATCGTAATCGTTACAATGAACAGGTAAGGTGTAAATGAGCGTAGCCGCGTAGAGGCGTAGCACGGCGAGACCGGGACCGGGTGCCCGCAGACCGCTTGCATTCAGTACGCGATTGACATTCGATGCGTGCGCGCACAACAACGTGCGTATACGCGCCTATTACGAACGTTATGATCTACGCGCGCGTAAACTTCGCTCAAAATTTTGACAGTTCGGGAAAATAATAAATATTATAACCTAGAAAATTTGTAAATTAAATATTACGCTGTCTTATTGTGAATTTGATATGATGATAGTTGTATCGTGACGGTGCGCGAGTGGGCCCGACAGCGAGCTGCGAGCATTGGGCACAATGAGCCTGCCGCTGAATTGGCACAAATGGCTAGTGTTGTCGTTGCTCGGATTGGCTTTGTCCGCTTGGCCAATTGCCTGCGATTATAGTTCCATCACCGAGAAATTTGGAGCGGAAGCCGTTGCTCGATGCAATGAAAAATGTCCCTTCCAGGTTTGCATTTATATAAAATACTTATTATTCATAAATTACGATTTGTATTCATAATTTATAAACAAAATAATACTTAATTGATGTCTTGTACATAGGAGTTCATTTGATAAAAGTTCATCTGTTATATTACTGGGAAATTCAATTTAGTTAACTTAGTTCCAATTAAATAACTTTGCTACTAGTATCTACGTTAACTTAACAAAAAACAATATGTAGCAACATTGTATATTATTTCAAAATAGCTAATAAAGTTAATATTGACAATAACAGATTGTTTACATTTGAACATCTCTCCAGACACAATATTCACATAAATTTTGCTTACTTATGTAGAACACATTTTAATAATATTGCAATTCATACAAATAATTTTAATCGCCTTTTTTAAATTACCCTACGATAATATTTTAACTCTAAAGGGACTGATTAAAGTCAAAAAGGTTACTAAGTGAAGTTAATTTTCCGAACGTAATCTAATTAACGCGAGGAATTTTAGTTTAACTCGGTGATAAACCAACAAAACGGATGAATTAAAATTAATTCAATGCTTTAAGTAGGAAACGAGCTCGGCAGCAGCGAGTAGGCCCACAATCACAATCGTAGCACAACTTGGAACTATTTTAACGTTTACATCTAATGTTCGTCGGTTTCTACTGCCGATTTATACTAAACATAGTAGCTTCCCTCATTCTCTCTATGTGTCGAAAAAATTGAGATAAGAAAATATGTGTAAATATATATTTTGGCAAAAGACACCGCAACATTGCATGAAATATATTAAAATTACATGGGATCGGAGGAAATTTCACAAACTAACTGTTGCCCGCGACTCCTTTCACGGTAATAAAAACTTAATACGTAACACATCTGTTCTTATAGACTATATTCTACATCTACACCAAATTTCATTAGGATCCATGTAGCCGTTCTACAGATAACTTCCATCAGACATTCTTTCGTCCATCTAAACATTAGCATTTATAATATAAATAAGTGAGACTAACTGTCGCCCGCGACTCTATCCGTGCAATTAAAAAGAAAACTTAAATAGTTGCCTATGTGTTCTTCCAGACTATATTCATTAATGCCAAATTTCATAAAGATCCATGCATGCCGTTCTACAGATACCTTCCAGCAGACATTCATCCATCCATCCAAACATTCGCATTTATAATATTAGTACACTCAGTAGATATGACAGCAGTAAATATAAATATGCAGTAATTAAATAAACGAGGTTATAGAATACAATAACAAAACAATCAATAATCACAACAAAAATGTTTATAACTTCAATTATCTTAATATATTATAATATGTCACTATTATTTATATTACTTCAGACCTATAAATATAGAGAAAAGATAATTGGTATATGGAAAGAGAAGTACCTACATAAATAGAAGCTGAACAGTACGAAGAACTAAAAATACATAGTTACTTATATATCGAAATTGATGTGTTACGGAAAGAGCGTAAACACACATAATGACAATAACAACATAGAAATAGAATAGTAAAAAGAAAGATATCTTCCTGAGGAAAAAACTTAACAGATTTTAAAATTACTTTCACTAACTTAAAAGCTTTTCTATCCATAGACAACATAAGGCTATTCAACGCTTAGGTTTGTTATTAACATCATAGCAAAGCTTAGACTGAGACGATTTTCTAGTAGATTATACGAGTGTTATTGATAAGTGAATGGTATTAGCGGGGCCGCGTGTCAATCGCATGCACGTCTTGTTTGCAGGCGCAAGTTCAACGCACATCTAATTGTCGGCAATTAGCCGGCCGCTGTAATCGACAACAGTGCTAAATATAGACCAAATGTTTCTACAACTTCGTCCCTCGCATTTATAACCACTTAATCCGCATCTTTACTTTTTACTTTTGGAAATATTGTCATCTCTAATTCTATCAAGGTAATAGGAACCTAGTATTAATGAATGTTCAATTATAATATCCAAATGTGCTTTAAAATCTGCGATAAGTTAATTACATGGAAATCTTCTTATTAATATTAAAAATGTGAATGTTTGAATGGATGGACGGATGGATGGACGGACGGATGGATGTTTGTTAGAAGGTATCTCAAGAAGGGCTCGACGCATCTCGATCAAATTTAACATGGATGTAGAACGCAAGATGGAAGCACATATGCTACTAGTCGTAGTCGTGAGCAACACTTAGTTAAATTCAACTTAAATTGAACCATAGATAAAAAGTAAAAACTTTCGTTTTCCTGTCTCTAGCCAAGAAAAACATAAAATTAAACGTATCATAGTATAAATTTATAGTATTATCACAATCATGTTGGGTTGGTTGTTATTTTTCTGTGAAAAAAGTCCCCAAAACGTGACCACAGGTTGCAGGTATCGTGTTTCGGAGGTGAGGCCATAGAGCTGGCGGGTTCCGGTCGCACGCTCGCAAAAAGTATCCAACGAGATACCGTCACGATGAAACTGATATTATGTGAATTAACAGTTTAACATAATTTATCTGTCACTTACCTAGTAGAACCACACATTAGAAAGGATCTAGAAAATTAATCGAACCAAAGTTATGCGTAAAAATTGTGCTTGGTATTAGAATAATACTTTAAGCTCAAACACTTCAAACAAGATTTCAATTTCAGTCGTAATGTTACGTTATTAGTAGACTGTATTTTTGCATATATTCATCCCATAGTATAATTAACATTAATAGAGCTCATACAGTTGTTTTTGTTACAAGGATTTGGGGGGAACAGTACAAAAGTAGCAGTGGCAGAATGCTTGATAGCTATTAACTATATAAATGTAGGACAATTGCAATGAAAAGAATTTTAATGTTTATGGTACTATGCTACTTCATTGGCAACATAGAGTAAAAAATCTGTTTTAATATTGTCTTTGAACTAGTCGATCAAATCAAGTCATCTTATCCAAATCGTTTAATAAAAAAATAGAATCAGATTTTCCAGTTTAAAAGCGTAGTTTTTTATGATGTTACGTGATTGCGACATCGGTGGCACGCTCCAGTGCGTGTGCGCTCGCCGGAAGTCATAGGGCACGGTGCGTCGCTGATTACACCGTAATATCCTCTCCCACCTCTAGAAAGTAACTTCCACCGCATATTAAAGCATACAAAAACTTATCCTGTCTTCTACTGATTGATATTTTTTGTTGCTTCCAGAATCGGACCGCTGATGGCCACTTCGACGTAAATTGCGGATCCGATTGCAGTGTGCAGCAAGTAAGTACATATAAATTTAACTTCAATTGTAATGTTTTTATAGTATAAGTTGGCAAAGGAACAAGTTATGTAATCGAAACATATCCACTAAAATGACAATTACGAACGAGTGGAAGGGAAGTAGAATGAGTATGTTAGAGCCTTTTAAAATCAAAATAAATAGGAAATATAGTCTGAATACATTCCCTTATTCCCTTTTTCGTAAAGTCGTACATCCATATCAGAACCGGACCATTTTACTGCTAGTTCGAAACTATTATCTTACTAATGTTATAAATGGGCATGTTTAGATGGATGGATGTTTGTTTGAAGGTATCTCCAGAACGACTTAATGTGTCTCGATTAAATTTGGCATAAATATAGAACATAGTCTGGAAGAACACATAGGATATTATTATTTTTTTTCAAATTCCGCGCGGATAAAGTCACGTGTGACAACTAGTAGAGCATAAAATTCATTGAAACCAGTGTACTAAGATTTAGTAAATTGTTATTTCTTAACATTTGCTTATATTTTTTCTAATGTAGCCAACATTATCAAAACGTTGTCAACGTTAAAAGTTTACGCATACGCAAGTCACGATCGTAAAATCTGTTGAAGCGATAAGTACTTTTTATTATTTATTTTTATTGAAAATTGCTCTACAATATGTTTACGATTATTGAACGGAAATTGAAGAACACACACAGCACACTTTTAAACGCTCACTAATGCAAGACTTTTTCCAAAAGTTACGATGGTATTTTTATTCATGGATGTTATCATTTACTGGGTTTGTATAGTTAGGAAGATAATCCGACACTGTGCCGGTGTACTGGCGCAACACTAGCCTCATTTTGTCAACGTTTATGTCCCCTCACTAATCAATCTGACACTTGACTTGGAACGAAAACGCGCCATTCAAGCTAAAGGATTCTAACTAATAATGTCTAAAAATATGTAAGTCTATCTCACTATGAACTATCGTCAATACAATCAGTCTAATTTTGGAGTGTTAAAAGGCTACAGACAGACTGACATTATATATAACGAGTTAAAATTAAACACAATTGAAAGAAAGCTTTTTAAATTGAAATAACTCGTTGTTGATATGTCGATATGGAATATTATTCTTATACATTTTGATATGACAAAGTATAACCGGTGAGGCTACCGTCGAAAATAATTATCAAAGTTTGTAATTACCGTTTGATAACTGAGCGTCACCACTCAACCTATGGCCCAGTTACAGCGATATAGACCACTTAATGAATACTATATTAAAACAATCGATAATAACATTAAAACAGAGATTAACAGCGCACAAACGATCTTGGATACAATGTTGCAAGACTTTATAACAGAAAACTGCACAAATACTAGCGGTCGCCCGCGACATCGTCCGCGCGGAATTAAAATAAAAAACATAATTAGTAGCCGATGTGTCCACTCAGACTATGTTTTATATTATGCCAAATTGCATCGAGATCCGTTCAGCCGTTCTCACATCCATCCATCCATCTAAACATTCGCATTTATAATACAAGTAAACAGTAAGATTTAAACCTCCTTTTCCTTGTAACTAACTGTATTATAAATATGTCAGGTAAATTACAGCAACAAAACTTACATTAAGATTATATGCGTAATCATAGTATGGAGGTTGATAGACAAAGTTTATTCTTAAAACTTTTAAAATAAAAAGCTTTTAAACAACTTACTGACCAGTTTGATAATGCTTTGGTAATTCAAATTTTAAGTCTATTTCCAAACAAATCAAAATAGGTCATCCAGGTTTGCTAGTACTTTGAAACTGGTTGAAATTGAAACAGAGCGAGACATATTACTTACTCCAGGTTTTGAGTTTGTATAGTATTTTGTAATCTTATATTGCAGACGAAAATGTAGTTTTTTGTAGTATAAACTAAGAAATAGAATTTCTATGGCATCCCAACCACAGCGTATCTTTTTGTCGTAGATCTTGTAATCAGATAGATTGATACATGATATCTTACCATAGCAAAAAGATAGTATTTTAAGATCAAATCAACAAAAAATTAAAGAGTTTTATAGGAAAAGACACACGAGAAGAAAATAAAATGCAACGAAAATAATATTAAACATAATTTATTTGTTTAGTGTTGCCAGTCCGTATTATTTTATTGGGCTTTAAATACTAAAAGGGATATTATTTCCAATTATTAGTATTTTCATGTATTATTGTA
Source organism: Papilio xuthus (assembly GCF_000836235.2). Lineage (NCBI taxonomy): Eukaryota > Metazoa > Arthropoda > Insecta > Lepidoptera > Papilionidae > Papilio > Papilio xuthus. The sequence goes on from NW_013531716.1 coordinate 3,009,332, forward strand.
ACCCGCGATAAACTACAAAACGTTATCCTCTTGAATTTTACGAGTTAGAGAGAATTTCACTAAAATGTTCATGTTATCCATCATTCATGACCATAGACTGACATAAAACGGCTCTTTCCCGCCAACTTTGACAGTTACTACTGGTTAATGTCAAAATTATCTGTGCGGTCCAATTTACGCCCCTGCGTCCTGTGCAGGCGCAAAAACCCTTAAGTGGAGAAACTGTGTGCATACAAAATGCTACTGCACTCGTATGACCATATTTTTAAAAATGGCGGACAAGTAAAGATTTTATTAGTTATCTTATTATTCTTTACTGAATATACAAAGATAAAGAAAAGAAGTGATTACAAATGATCAGTTTTTTGTGCCATTTTTATTATCTTGTTTAATTTGTATTTTTTGCCTTCCCTATTCTAAACAATATAAAATTTTACGGCGCCAAATTATCATTTAATGTTTTATAAATAAAGTTATAAAATCTTAATCGCAATTTTTTAGAGACTTGTTGATAATATTGTCATACTCTTACAATTATTTGCTAACGTATAATTGATAATGTGTGTTTAAAAAAATCATGCAAAAAAACAAAACAAAATTATGGACACTGCCAGCTTGCAAGTGGGGGTGGTCAATTGAGTTGTTTCTCTTGACTTTTGGACAGACAATTTGTGTTCCATTGTAAATCATAATATATTGATTATAGTCAATTTTATTTACATTATATTCTCATATTCAAGAATATTTAAATGACGACACTGCAATTACATAACGGCATATTACGGATAAATGTGTACAGAAACTTTAACGCCTTTAACTATCCTGCAAAGTATCAAACAAATTTGTTAAATAAATTCTCAAACCGTACGTAGAAATTGGATAAAATAAGGTATAGAAAGACTATTCTTTATTGGGCCCTGCTTTTTGCTCATCCGAAAATGCCACTTCAAATTAAACCGAGAGACAATTATCATAAAAATACAACGAAATCACTTAACCTATAGCATTGGATGCTTGTTTGCTTGTGTTCCGAAAAATATACTCTATTTTTATAAAACAGACTTAAGTAAACTAACGTTGAACGTTGTTTAGCTGTTCTTTATTCCATCAGTCACCACTTCAGGCGAGGTGCAATGGTGGCGGTTGCATTCGCTTTAATTTCATAGACACCTCGTTCCTTCTTATCCAAATACGTTTGTTTCCTGTTAATATTCTTCAACAGTTAATATATTACTCGTAATGTTTTAAGTTAAACTTTTTGTAACCGGAACAACATTTTACTTTTCAGTTTACATCCTTACTAAAAACGAATTGAACCAATGTACATACTAAATAGGAAATAAAAAATTACATTCTTCACCCTTTCCTTATCTTATTCACGTAGAGTTGGCGCAACAAGTTTTTGTCCTCTAGATCCATCTGTTTTCGGCTTGATCTTAGTACTAGGCCTACCGGTGTGCCATTTAACATTCATAATTAAATTACATATAAAATCGATAAATATACGTTTATTTGAGGATTTTTTGACGGGGTTGTTAATTTATATTTATAAACTCTTCTCATCCATAAGCAATTTACAGCTCTATCCAGTTCCCTTTAACATGGCGAGTTTGTTAGGAAGTACTTTGATGGATCGGAAGTGTTTTGGGATACACGAAGTCTAGGAAGCCCGATGGTCATCCAGCGTGTCGTGGGGCTCGGCAGGTCGTTGAGGGGTTTTGGGCGCGGGAGGCGTGGGAGCCGCCGTCGGGCGGACGCAGGAAGGAAGCTGCTAGTTGCCGCCCCCCTCTGTCTATTTTAGAGTTCACTCGTTTTATTCCGACGTTTTGTACAACATACACTAGGGTTAAAGTCTCCTTCAACCGACATAAGTAGTCCGCGCACCCATGGGGGAGCGAAATTTTTACAAGGCTCAATTTGTATTAATATCAAAGACCGGCCAGCGGAAGTTTAATATTGCTTATAATCTCCACTGTCGTTGGGGGTTATGTTAAACTTCACGTTAATATAGATTTGTGTTTTAAACAATAAAATAAGTACTTACTTGCTCTGCTTGCTTAATCGAATACTACTTTTAAAAAGGGGTATAAGAATGTTATTATCTTTATAATTAAAACGTTAATGTTTCGAATATATGATGCGTTACACCTGTCATTAAATGATAGTAGTCTCGCACCATAACGTTTGGGTAGAGTCGGCGGTGTAGAGTAGAGGAACGCCGCGCTTCGTTGCCCGCCATCGGAACTCGACAATTGCTTTGTCGGAAGTAAACCGCTACACCGTTTTAAATTATATTTAAAATTTATGTGAGAAACTAATAAATTATTCCACTTAATTTAATGAACCGGCATTTATTAATAATAATACAAAAATAGTTTTAACGTTGAAATTTGTCTGATATTAGGAGATTCAGAAATATACAGTAACTGCGAAGTTACAATTGAAAAAATAAAAGGAACCAATAATAAAAGATTTTTTTATATTTTGCTACAAACATTTTAATTTGTTATTTTTACTGGAATTACATGTTAGTAAGTAACATTTGCTTTATTTAAAACAAGTATTCTTAAGAATGTAGATCAGATAGAGCGAAGTAAAAGAAACTGATTGGGAAAGCTCACTCCGCCATCTTGTGGGATGCAAGCTAGGCAAAGAGAGGGATAAATGTAGATTTAAGCAAACTAACACGTGGGAATATTGTTATTAACCCTATTTATCGTATTCAGATATCGGTGTAATTTATTCAAGAAGTCAGTAGAGCAAAACTACCAAAACAAAACTGAATGTGTTACGAACAATTGTGGGAACGGTCGTTGGCACACAGAATATATGAATATTCAAACAATGCCTGTTAGAATTTCGACGAAACTAATGGCTGTATGGAATTATGTTTCGTTCCTATCCAAATCCGAAATGTTTTCACCATAGACAAACTGCATATTTGTCGCTAAAATTCGTGAATTCCAAAATATTTCCGAAAAAACAATTTTCTAGCTTACGCAAGACTTGGTAACTACTAGCTATCCCCCGCGACTTCGTCCGCACGGGATTAAAAAAATGACTAAAAGGCCTATGTATTCTTTCAGGCTATGTTCTTCATCGATGCCTAATTTCATCAAGATCCGTTGGGCCGTTCTGGAGATACCTTCAAACAAACAACCATCCATCGATCTAAACATTCGCATTTATAATATTACTAAGATATCACTCCATTATGTCGTATAATTTGCAAAATGTTGTTGGCCATTCTTCAGTTTACTTTATTTCGGCGTTGAATTGAAATGGCGTATAAATGTAAGACCTTGTTTGTGATAATTGTCCGTTAGTCGCAGTCGCAGCCCACATTGTGTGTATACATTGTTGTCAAGGATCGCAGAACGCCTGTTGTGCTCTGACCTCATCTCTCAATGCTCCACAGAGAGACGGTTATTATTTACGTGTTTTGTTTTTATTCCTTCATGTATATTTCATCATATTTAAAGTTTAAAGAGAGATATTTTGATATCACAATTATTGCTTATATTTATTTCAGTACTTTAACAGTTTTATTTGACATCCTACCTTTTCTAAAACTGGCTGCATATTAGAATAATAAGATCATCTTAATTAAATAGTATTTTATAAGCATAAAATAAATAAATTGTACGAAATGAACAAAACAAATGAATAAACCTAGTTCTCAATATGTATCTCTATACCGACGATAAGATCAAAGACAATATTTATCTCTATGCGACCGACGACCATAGCTTCTAGAATTCCAACAAGTACAAAAGCCTGTACGTTTGATCCTTTATCAGCATTATCAGGGTCTGTCTGTGTAAGGTCTTTCACACGAGAACTTTCTCCTTGTGGCGGATAACGCGCGCCTTTATCGCAAACAAGCAATTGGAAAGCTAATTGAAGTATGCGCCATGTCATTATGTCGCCGCGCCGTCGGAGCCCGCCTGCTCATTAGCCAATCAACACTTATTATGGATATGGGGTATAGATGTAGCTTTCATTGAGTGCACATCAAAACTAGTGAATGTTTTCAAATTATTACTAAAAGCAATGTAATTGTAACAGTGTTCAATTCTGTGTGTTCATCACAATTACTTCTATATCCATATAGTTATAAAAAAAGCTTACGATCGTAGTAGTTCCTTTAAATTTTATAGCTGCAAACGACAAAAAAAAATTAACGTCCCTCAAAACTAAAATAACTTATTTAATTTTGTGCTACGAATTTATATTAAAAAGTCATTTTACTTCTTACTAATATTATACATGCGAATGTTTAGATAGATTTAATTAGATCTTGATTACATTTGACATACATATAGAACATAGTCTGAAAGAACACATATTCTACACTTATTAGCTTTTTTATTATTCGCGCGGACGGAGTCGCGGGCGACAGCTAGTTTAATCATTAATCAAATTGTAATATAGGGAAATAGTTACTATTATGTATAACTAAATATTTTCTCACAATGTTTGGTACTGACCTAAATTAAGGTGTTAGACTAGTTTGACCTGTAGCACCCTCCCGGAAAAAAGCAGTTTCGCCGCCAACGCGTGTGTCGGTACAAATATGGTGCTGCATACAGTGTTCATATGTACATCCGCAACTGCGCCTGCGCATGCGCGAACACTGAATTGCTATTTAAGTAGATATTTTTATATAATAGGCGCTATCAAAAAAGCGACAGCAAAAGCATACTACGAGTAGAGTTTGAGTTGCACTTTACGTTACCGCGAAACACCTGCCCAATAATAACGATATTTTTTTTAAATAGAGATATATTTTGTAGTTGTTTCGAAAACGAAAACAAGCTTAAGTTATATTAACACATTATTAGGATTAATAATGATGGGTAAAGGAAAATGTGCGAAGTTTTTTACTGTATCTAGGTGCTGTAGTTTCGAGCTACTAGCTGATAATTTAGTTAGCACTAATAATAAAATAGTTTTTATAATTATTCTTTTTAAACCATTTATACAACGTTTGCTTTTCTTCTGTTATTACTTATGGTTTAATTGGCACTCACTCCCACGACATGTGCTTTGTCTTATTAAAAGCTAGATTTAGCTTTGACTCTAAAAATAGACGCGTAACATATCTTACACAATAATTAATGAATGTTAATTGAGCAGACGTTGGTCCGCACCCAAACATAGCTAAGTGGGTTGCTAAAGCTAGGAATTCAAGCGCTTCCTTTCTACGCAGTATTGAAGCAACGTACAATCATTATTCTGTAGTTAGTACGTTGTCGTTAAAGTGATGATTTGCATCTTTTATATCAGTCTATTTTTTGATAAGAGAAAGTGAGGTTGGTAACGACTAAGAAAGACTATAACGTAACTTAGTATTCAATATGTTTTCATTTTTATTTTTATTTGACTTTATCAGAAAGTAGTTAACTCCGAATAGTAGAGATGATAGAGTTTGTTATTTTTATTTCAAAAAAATATATTTTCCCTTCTCGAAAACATCTTAATAAAAAAACGTTGAAGTAAATGTTAACATTAATTGTGGGCACAATTCTCTACCTACCTATAAATTTATAGTTATTCAATTGAATATTTGTTCTGGAGTTGTATCTACATACATGTAGAGTGACACAGAGAGATTGTATTCATAAAGAACTGCATTCGTTGTGGACGCGCGCTAATTCTCATTTCCTCATTATCCCGTTCCCCGACCGCTCTTTGCCCATTCAATCCCGAACCTCCCCCTTATCTCCTCCACTTCACCCCCGAAGCTCTCCACACCTTCACTTCGCAAACATGACTTCATACGTTTTGATTTATTGTACATTTATTGAACCAACGGATAAACAGATAAAAATAGAATAATCCTATCCACTTTATTAGCTTTGTATCGTCGAGTCTCAACTATAACGAGGTAATGTCTGGCGAAGGAAGGAATTATACTGCGTATGGAAGGACAAAGTTATCTGACCTGGTGGCCATAACTCAAAATAAATTACGAATGATTAGGGCCGCCTTTTCAACGTCAAAAAAGTCGAAATATTGTTTTCGTGCTGAAACTGACATGTCATGTTTTTTTTAATGTGTTTTTCGACGCCAGCAGACTCATTTTCAAGCGACACAAAATCATAGAGATTGAGCTCGTTTGAATTGTGTTGGTTAATTTTAAGGTCTTTTAATTAACAAGATCGTTATGAAATCTTGTTTTTAAAAAGTCTTTTTTTAAATAATATTATTTATTTGTGATACTAGTTTTTTGTACGTTTCCGTTACGTAAGGTTAACAATAATGGAGTTTAATATGTTAAAATCTCTGTTGATGAAGGGCGCAATATATTTAGTGGCAGCTAGAGGCCAACAGTAAAGTTGTAGAGCGAAAGGGCCCTTGAGCGGAGTATCGGGGCCGAGTGGGAACGCGCCGGTGGGTCCCAATTTGCCCCAGCATTATCCAATTGCCGGAGTCAAGCGGTTGGCGTGGGCCAGCGCGTGACCTGAACACGTATTTTCGGTCCCTTTTTAAACGGTGTAACATATAAAAGTTCCGGTGTGCGCGTCAATCTGTTTCATTAAAAATTATGTGACAACACTGACGTGATGTATCCACAGTGTTTAGTTTGAATATCAAAATATCCGAATTTAAATATTATTTAATAACAAGCTGTCGCCCTCGACTCAGTCTGCCCGGTATTAAAAAAATAATTAATAGCCTATGTAATCCTCCAGGTTATATTCTACATCCATACAGCCGTCCTTGAAATACCTTTAAACAAATCCATCTAAACTTTCGCATTTATAATATTAGTAAAATATTAAGATACGTTTTCAAAAGTACAGAACCTAACGTAACATTTTTCTTTGATGCACCTTTTACTACATAATGAAACTCAAACAATTATGGTTTTAGTATATGAAAGGAAAACATAATATAAGAAAACTTTAGTTATATTAAACTATGTTTTCTATCAATTGGTAAAGTAATAATTTCACGCATCTTTCACATTGCGATGAGATGATCCTCTGAGTTTACATTTAACGACATGAATTACATATAATCAAAGTTTATCGAGGGTCAGTAACGAATGCTGCTGGGAAATAACATGTCAACGCTGGTAACTCTCTGGCGCCATATTACAACCCGTGATACCACTATCTATAATTAATTTAAATAAAAGCTGTATAATGTACTCGTTATCTGAAAGTATTCACTGTTTTGACATCAGACATGAGTGAATCTTTGCGGAAAGGTTAATTGCTTTGTGGAAATCTGTACAGTTGCTGGGGAAGTGTTATTTAGTAAATATATTTTATCAGTTAAGAGTTTTAATCATCTTTGTAACCTTTTTTATAGATTCAACTGTTTTTAAATTGAAACTATTCGATAAAAACGGTTCATTTCCACTAAAGAAACTCTCTATCCTGCGCATACTCTTTGAAAAAATAGAGACAAATTTTTAATGCAAGTAGGTATTTTATACTCTTTGGTCCCAGCGTAATTTCGCGGCAATACTAGACTATACTTACTCTTTGGGAACAACTGAAGGAAGGAGAAAGAACATAGGATCCTACACATGCGAATGATATTAACATTCAAGTATAGAATAACTATAGACTTACAAAGAAATTAAATGAAGACTTATTTAAGTATAATAATATTAGTTGAGTGATTGTAGGGCAGGCCCTCCGTCCGGCGCACGCCCTCAATTGGACTTCCGAAGGCACTTCCGAAATCGCTCCGACAATTAACTAAAACGACAATTTTAATGAGTCGAAAGGGAGTTGACTATTGTTTTTTTATTATTAGGGCACGAGACAGGACGCTGCTTAATTACACTCTAATTTGCTTAGTCGTTGAAATAATCTAAATATTTCTTTATGGCATTAACTACCAGCGCGTGGCTATAGTCTACGTCATTTTTTAAATTAAAAAAATAATAGAACAAGAATAGAAATTTTATACATGCAAACGTTTAGATGGATGGATGTTTGAAGGTATTTCCTGAACGGATTAACGAATCTTGATGAAATTTGCATTGATGTGGAACATATTCTGTAAGAACATATATTAATTATTTTTTTCAAATGAGCGGACAGAGTCGCGAGCTGCAGCTAGTATTACACTTAACTTTAGTATTCTTCTTTTATAACCTTGTTTTAAATTAAAAGATAATGTAGTTCTTACAAACAAATGGCTCAAAGAAAATTGCATGCATTAAGAAAATAAACATATTTATAATCTTGCTTACTTATTAGAAATAAGAATGAGTAAATCTATTGAATAGTTTTCCATTTTCATTGACGTGGCAATACTTTTGGTGTCGATTTTTCTTCCTTGCATTGAAGATATCAATGATTGAATGAAAATAAAAAAAATAAAAGGAAGTTCACACAAATCATAAACGGGATGTGTCCGTCTGTCCAACAAATTGTACGGGGGTTGTTATTCGGGCGTGGTGTTGTGACATTTCACTGTACAGACAAACATAATTTAAAATAAACGACAATAGAGAATAAGAACTATATTCTTTTAATGATTTGATACGTTGTTTGTTTGTTATTGAATTGTTTTTTTTTTGTTTTTCGTACCTATAGATCACACAACACATACTATAAAGTGTGTTTGTCTGTTAGTTTCATGGATGTTTCTTTAGTCGTTGTTGTTTATGTAAAATATTTATTTTATCTTTACTCTAATTGAGTAAACTTAGACGCAATCGTTTGACCCAAAAGTTAGAGATAAACATCACTTAAATTACACACTGCTATAAATATGACAATATTGCGGACAGATTTGAGACATTTGTTATTAACGTTTGCGATGTTAGCGGCTGATAACCTAAACATTTTTACACTGATTCTACTTACGTAAACAAAATTATAACTCTTAAGGCTTCAAGTAACAGTTTAACTAACCGTGTTTTTGGCAACCGCCAATGATTTCAAACTTTTTTTAGCAGATTTTTGTTAATTTACTAATATTTCTTGTACTATTACAACTAAGCTCTATGCTTGTGCTAGGATATGGTTTACGACAATAGTCGAATGGCGGGATTCGCAACCCCGACCTCGTGATCGGAAATCCGCAACCTTAACCATTAGGTTATTGACCCTTCCATTCGATTTGAAACTTTGATTTCTATTATTTCCATCAATCAATTCCTCAAACGAAGAGCCAAAGTCTTCAAAGTTAATAGTTCAAATATGCAACATGGAAATTGGAATTCGGGTCAAATATTAAGAGATAGTCTTAGACGTAAAAGAAAGCACTACATAAAAATTACAACAACTTATAAAACGCATGCGTCGACAATGCCGTTGATTTGCCCTAATTCTTCCATACAACGCGTGTACGCGGACAATTGTACCAAATCCAACGCTGATCCCGAAGCGTTTGCGCCTGTTGCCACGTTTTTAATTGTTCCGCGTACACTGATGACTCAATTAGCTCGCGACTTCACTCAATGACAATGCGACGTGCTAGGTAATTAGTAATAACATGGATTTTGCGCACTTCGGATTATAACACAGTGAATTTCGTCCGTAGCAAATCATATGCTTTCTGTATTTCACACAATCACATTCTTAAAGATGTTAAGAACCTTTTCAGAGGAAAAAATAGGTTTAAATCATCGTTGTCTTGTCGTCTTCTAGATTCCTAATCTTACTAACTTGTGTAACTATAATTATAAAATATACCAGTTGTTGCCCGCTACTCTGTCTGCGCGGAATTAAAAACTTAATTCGTAGCCTATATGCTCTTCTATACTAGGTCCTATATGTATGCTAAATTTCATCAAAATCCATTAAGCCGTTCCGGAAATGCCTTCAAACAAACATCCATCCATCTAAACATTCGCATTTATAATATTAGTAAGATTACGTCTTGTCAAAGAATATTACTAAATATACAACATGTTATGAATGCGTGTCTATCAATAATAAACTCATTGACAAATATACAATTCTAATTATAATAATGAATTCAAACACGCATTAATATGCTGAAATGTGTAATAAACAGCGTCCGACATCGTTGATAACTTAATTAACGAAGAGAAGAACGCCCACCGAGTTTCTAATTTAATTTATGACATCTATTTGTGTGTTGCATGATAATATCTTCTTATTTAGGGTGATTTTATTATGACCGTTACAAGTATATGGGTCTTGTAACATTTAAGTCCATTTGCCTATTGGTACTGTACAAAAACAATAAAATCTTTTCGATTTTAAACCCATCATATTTTTCTATGTATAAATAACTATTATAGATGTCGCACGCTACTCCGTCCGCGTGGTATATAAAAAATAACTTAATTAGAAGCCTATATTAATTCTTCCATACTATGTTCTACATATATGTCAAATTTCAGCGAGACTTATGCAGCCGTTATGGAGATACCTTGAAACAAACATCCATCTATTCAAACATTCGCATTTATAATATTAGTAAGATTTAATAAACATAATAATGTTATTAAATCCACACACAAAATCGTATTTATTGCGTCGGTAACAGAGAACATTTTTAAAATTGGAACATCAACTAATTTTCTATCTAAAATAATTGCCAGTACTTTCACATTTGTATCAGTGATATAATAAAGTTCACTTGTTATAAGGGCACTTAAGTCACCTGTGTCTTCCGGCTGCCGGTCACTATCCGTAAAGGTCGTCACCCAAGCGAGGAATTCCGTTACAACTAACGTCATTCTACGTAAACGTACACTTTCTTTCTAACTGAATTCTAAAAGAATGTGGCTTTTAATTCGTCTGTATTTATCCCATATAAAAATTGAGAGTTAGAATAAAAGGATTCAATCTTACGTATATAAATGCGAATGTTTAGACGGATGGATGTTTGTTTGAAGGTATCCACGGATATGATAACGGATCTTAATGAAATTTGGCATACATGTAGAACATAGTCTGGAAGAACACAAGCTACTAATTATGTTTTTTTTTAATCCGCGCAGAAGCTATATAGTACCAGTATAACTAATGTATAGCTTTCAGTAAGTTACTATTTCTTTCACTTCTTACATTTAATGCTTCTTGCCTGTAATTTATGATTTTAAGTCAGTCATACATGCAACTAAGTCTCAGAGTTAAAAAAATGTAAATATTGAAAAGAAACAGAAGTTAAAAGTTGTGATCCACTTGAGACTTATGCCAAGCATGTGAATGTTTAGAGCTGCCTTCAAGAGTAACACGTGTGCGACGTAAACACGCCAAACTCTCGCAAACGATTTACAAAACCATAAAACAAACGTAAGCAACGTGCACAGATATATCGACCCACTTTACGTCTGAAATAATTGTTCTATAGTATGTTATGTTGTTAGTTATTACCCGTTGTTTTGTATATAACTAGCTATCATCTGCGACTCCATAGATTGCATACATGAATCGTTTGGTAATCATTTAGACAATTAAAGGTATCAACTATGGCAATCTTCTCTTACAAAAAACATTCTTTTTTGAAATATCTTTTATTTTTCAGTGTCGACTGGGATGCAGTTTATGGCAATTGGGATTAAAAAATTCGTGCCAGAATGTTTGCGTAAGTTTAAAAGCATTGTGTCAAGTATAATTTATGTTTGAATAATATATGTGTTAATGAATTTTCTCGTTTACAGAACGTGACATCGGAAACTGTATTTTCTCGGGAGTTGTATTGCGTGATGGGTTGCAATGAGGCTCTTAATACTTACTTTCAAAAGTTAAGAGGTTAGATCTTTTAATATTTTAATGACTCTTATTTTCTTTATAAATTAATTTATTTATTTATCTAAATATTTAAACTATAGCTTATTTTAAGAAATGTAAATAAGGAAAACATAACATTAAGCCACTATAATTCGTCTTCTTAATTTGACTTACCGTGTGTTGCTAACAGCAATTTTTTTTTTAAGTTTAAAACATATTTTGATCTCTACTTTGTCAAAGATAATGACAGAGATGACGATATGTTTTATACAGAGACTTTATTCCCAATAGCCAATTGTTAGTTTTTATTTTTGTTTATACAATATAAATTAACAAGTTTAATTAGGTATAAATTTATATATTTTGTAGAGCTGATTGGTACACCAAGCGCTCCTGCATTAGTAGCGGACAGTCTGACAGCACGGTCGCTTTCTCTGGTATGGGAAGCGCCCGGTGTGGCCAACCTCAGTCACCTGCTGCAGTGGCGTTACGAGGAATTGCCTGGCACATGGCAGTACTACTCCAACGCGAGTCACGCTGATCGCTCTATCATACATGTTGATAATCTGCGTCCCTACACTAAATACAGAGTAAGTCTGATTAAATTGACAAGTATGGAAAGTGTCAAGAAATATTTTTAAATAAACACCGTATTTAAAAAAAAAATCTTTTGTTTGAAGTGTCTTTACATTTACAATGGTTTTGAAGCCATGTTATCCAATAGAAATAAGTCCAAAAAGGCTTCCTGTAGCCTATACGACTCGACGACTTCTGAAAGTAACTTTGATTCATACTCTCCAAGGTGTCATAGGGATATCGTTCGACCTTGTTTCATTTAATAATGTAAATACTAGTAAAATAAAAAACTTTTCACAAAATAATTTTTATCTACAGTTTCGCGTAGCTATCTTCCTCTCTGGTCGGGTGAGCAGTGGAGAGCCGGTGTACTCGGCGCCCTCTGTGGTCATATCTACGCTGGAGAGTGGCAAGCCTGCCTCGCCGCCCGCCGCCCTGCGCGCCGCCGCGCCCGACCCCAGCCGCGTCGCAATCTCGTGGCAGCCCGGACCCTTCCCTAACGGACCCCTCATCTCGTACGTGCTGCGACTTGCCGACACACAGCCCAACACTAATGATGCGTTAGAGGTAAATATTCAGAATTTGGTTTGGTAGAAAAATAAAATTATAGAGCAGTTAATATTACAATTAACAACAGTTAATTGGTCACTAAAGTCTCCTTTAGAGTATGTTTAAATGGACAGTGGTCGTGTACTAACTCTAGAGAAAAATAGGAAAAATATTACAAGAGACACATGTTTCAGTATGTTTGTGCTTTAGGACATGCCGGCGTCGAACAAGACATTGTTCTACATGTTTCAAAACCTGGCCCCAGCGCGCGAGTACGAGGTATCTGTGTCAATGCGCAACGCGGTCGGCGAGGGACCCCGCGCTTATGTCAGAATTTCTACACCTCCTCTACCCAAATGTAAGACTGACTTATTAATCATACTATTACTTCACTTGACTTAAAGTCCTATGTCCCCGTAGTGGGCAGATGGCGTCCACAATGCGCTGCCAGTTCGCTCGATCTTGGGCTCTGCGTTTGGTCTTGGGCTATGTCAGCCCGATTGCCTTCATGTCGCCAGCTACTGAGCGCAGCCATCATACTGTTAAATATACCTTAAATATAATTTTAAATTACAATAAATAAGATATAAGATACTATTTTTGGTCGATGCTTTTAATCAGTGTATTATTTTCAGCTGTTCCAAGTCAACAACCTATACTTATATTAGGCGGGGAACGTAATATTTTAGCTGCTCCCGCAAATGACATACTCGCAGATCCCATTGAGTTGTACACTACCAATGAAACTATTACGGGTACGTTAAATTAAAGATCTCTGGATATTTTTTGTATTTCGTAAAGTAGATGTCTTTATTTTAATTTATTTCTTCAGGTGTCGGATTAGATATTTCCAGCGACTCGCTTTTCGTTTCCGTATCCAGCGGTTATGTGTATCGCAATTCGTTATCTAAAAGAAGCGTCTCTCACGCCATCATCACTCCGAAGAATACGTACAAACCTTTAGATCTGTCCGTGGATTGGTTGAATCGACATTTATATATTCTTGGAGAAGTACATTATGCAAGAGATGGCAGTTTATCTAATACATCATTGTATTCTACTTGGGAAATAATTAGATGTGATTTTGAAGGAAGAAATCAAATAGTAGCATTGTCAGGGTTCAACTCAAGGCCGATTCATTTTGAAGTGGATGCATATAACGGGTAAGCAATATGAATTAATTATATATCTAAGTGAAATTACTTTTTTACGATAAATGATTTTAAAAAGTTTCAGTTTTGTAATAAAACACATTTTTGCCCTTTATATACCTGTAAAATATCATGTCTGTATTCCATAGAATAAGTGTAATTAGTTGATTAGACACGATTACAGTTAATGTTTTTAATTCTACCCACAATTAATCTCAAAAAAATTGTCAATTCATTTAAATTTGTTGCTTGTTTATAAAACGTTTTGGTAATTATTTAGGTATTTGTTCTGGGCGCTACGTGGTGTGGAACACGGGGGTCTATACCGTTTAGACCTGGCTAATATATCTAACGGCGTGCCTCACAACGCTACACTCAAGTGCATAGTCAAGGACGCACATCTCGGATCTTTTACAGTCGACCACGCCGACTTCAGGCTGCTTGTAGCACACCTCAGACGGAATACAGTACTAGCAGTTTCATTAGATGGGTTCGTATACGTGTTTTTATCAAACTATAAAATGGAGTCCATAGATCTTGATATATTATGGTAGATGACAACGGCGTATTCACTGCGAACTGCAATAAAGGTTGACTTTAAGTTTTGATCTATTAAAAGAATTTTAATAATATAAGGCCGACTACAAAAGTATAATCCGTTGGTTTAATGTGATATATTTGTCGTAGGCGCGATGTATCAGACTTCAGGCCTAACACGCAGACTCCGATGTTCTCATCCGTGAGGTCGATAGCGTACGCCAGTGGTCTGTTCTACTGGACGAACGGCAGGGAGATGTTGATAGAGGAATACCACGCGAAGAGTGACAGCTACTTCCACAACGAGTATCCTCTGGCATTCAATACTAAATTAGTAGCGACTAGTCAAGTGCTCGTGGCGCTGAGGAGCTGTCAGCCAATCCCAGTACCTGTCAACCCACCGTTAGGTGTGCAGAGTGTGATGGGCATTGACCGCTCGAAGGTGTCCTGGTCTCCGCCTCATCTACTGGGTCATCAGGGCAACGGTGCCTGGCAGCAGTGGACATTTCATTTACAATTGACACATATGGATACAGGGGAGACTATTGACATGTAAGTTCTATAATATGAATTTATTAAAACATTTAGTTACATTATTCTAATGACAATTTTCATTTTTGCAGTAAAAATATAAATGAATCCATTTGTGTGGTAAAAAATTTAAAGCAAGACACAGAATACGTTATAAAAGTAGCGGCAGAGACAGAGTCGGGATCAGGTATTTATCATTTTTTTGGTAAAATATTTTTATAATTTTATTAATTGTCAGTCATCAATAATTGTCATTTTATTTCAGGACCGTGGTCATCAGAATTCATTGGGAAAACTCTAGCCTCTAACCCTACGACATTGCACAGCACCTTACTATGGTCAGGACCTGATGGTCTACTGCAGACTGACTTGACTGGTGACAACTTGAAAACCTTGATTCACAGGTATCATCAACATTAAAATTACAATTAGATTTTCTCACGTTGTCCTCAAATTGTCTTAAGTTTTTGTGAAGGTTAACCAAACCAATTGATGTGGTTAAAATCTCTGTATTGTAATTTTCAGTGGCCACTTGAAGAACTTGTACATAACAGACATATCGTGGTACCGTGATGTTGTCTATTTGGTAACCAATGCGTCTACCGTGATGTGGTACAACTGCACATCTAAAGAGCGTGGTCTGCTGCCCGCCCTTGACAACGTCGCCAGCCTCGCTGTTGACTGGGTGGGACATAAGATATACTGGTCTAATCCCAAGCAGCAACTAGTGAGTACATTTCTTACTAATATTATAAATGCTAATGTTTGGATGGATGGACATTTGTTTGAAGGGACGAAGGTAGGAATGCTGAAATTTGACATAGATGTAGAACATAATCTTGAAGAACACATATGCTAGTGATTAAGTTTTTGCCTTATTCCGTGGGCAAGGAGTCGCGGGCGACAGCTAGTCTAAAATACTGAATGAAATATACTCCTCGTCTTCAATAGGAGCCAGCTTTACCTTTAACTGTCGCATTTAGTTGTTATCCAGTTTATGCAAGATTTTTTTCTATAGACAGAAAATATATCCTTACATGTCGACTTTTTTTGATAGTAAGTTGACTAAAAATATGAACATATGATAAACATAGATAAGTCGCGGCAACTTCGACGGCAGTGGTCGCGAGCCGGTGCCTATTGTGACGGTGGCCAAAGAACTGACCATCGACTCTTTAGCTGCCTACATCTACTGGAGCACAGGACATGCTGTCGAGGCCGCGCGTCTCAACGGAGAGAACAAGATCATTTATTATCCTGCCCAATTGTTTAGTGGGAAACAAGGTAACTAAGTTATGAAGTATCCTTTTATTTTAAAAGATTTGATCTTTTGTTATTAATTCCTTCCTCTTTAGAAATTCTTCTCTTAACTTAGATTGGGACATCAACAGACAAATTCCTGTACCTACAATAAAATTTCCTTGGTTTGTAGTAATGGGCCTCACAGCGGATTTGGAAAAGAAATGGCTGTATTGGTTGGTGCGAAGCTACGACGGTTCGGAGCTGCATCGAGCGCCGACCGCTGACAAAATATCTACTGGAATTAGTGAGGTGTGTGTACTTGTTTGACTTGTTCCTTACAATTAAGTATAATTGTCTGCTATCATCTGGTGACAAGAGTACTAGTTGGTCTTCTATATCTTACAGGACATATTTTCATTTAACTATGACATTGAACTTAAGTCTTGTGTTTATTAGGTGTCAGGTTCGTTGGTGTCGCGGCTGTCGGGTACAGCGACGCTGGGTCCGCTTTGTTATTTTAGCGGGCGTCTTGTGTGGGTGGCGGATGCGGCGCGTGCAGTGGTATCAGACCTGGCGGGCCGCTACACTGCCGAACTCATGCCCAGAGTCCATGTCATCGCTGTCAGAGATCCAACCATACATGCACAAAGCGGTACGACCCTTGAGCTCATGTTTATCTGATAAAAATATCTTATGAAACTTAACCATGTATATAACAAGTTAAATTTCATTACAGAATACATAATAGCAATACCGGAGACGATAAACGCATCATCGATAGCCATCGTGGGTTCGTGGGAGCGGTTCAACGTGACGTGGGCGCCGGCGCGCCGCGTCAACTTGCAGCATGCGAAAGTCTTTTACGACGTCAGCCTCCAGTTCGAGGGACAGTTCAAGATTGAGGTAAAGAAATTGATTACTTACTTGTTCCTCCTATTGTGTTATTAAATGTTAAGTCATCCTTACTTTTCCTTATTCCTATTTTATTATTTATCTTTATTTATGTTTGTTATAACAGAGGACAGTGGAGGTGCCGTGGGTGGAGGTGCTCGGGGAGCGGTGTCCACGGCCGTACAGCGCGGCGGAGGTGACAGTACGTGCCTACACGCACTGGGGCGGGGGCGTAGCTGCGCGTGCGCGTGCTCGCTCGCCTCCTGCCGCACCCGCGCCACCCACCGCACCCGCGCTATACGTGCAGCCCGCACACAGGTCAGAAACAAACAATCTTACTGCACGAATGGAAATTAGTGCGGACTAGTTTATAATTAACCCTTCCATCCTGAACATACTAAGCTTAGTAAATGTTTTCAGTGGGGGACCTTTGACCGCGGTGTTCCGCTGGAAAGCACCGTCGCGCTCCAACGGTGTCATCCGGCAGTACGAGGTGCAATGCTGGTCGCAGCCGGCCGCCGTCAACTCCTCTGCTCCCAGCGCGCTCGCCACTTCCCCAGCCCCCAAATCCTCGGCGTGCCCTGCCGCCATGCTGCCGCCGATGCATACGCAAATCATGCTCAGGGATCTCATGCCAAATTCTATTTATTTTTTCCGGGTAAGTCAAGCATACTTTTACGTCTGAAATAAACACTTCATTTTTTACGTGTTTTTAATTTTATGCACTAAAAGTTCGAATAACTAGTCAATTATATTTTTGTTCACTAGGTTAGAGCATACACAGACGCTGGTTACGGTGAATTTTCTCAAATAATATCAGCACCGTCCGATGAAATAAATCCAATACCGAAAGTGATGCTGTCATCACAAGAATCGATTAAGATCTTCGATTTGGACTCCGGCGAGAGTGAGATCATACCAAAGAGCATGGGCAAGCCGGTCGACTTCGTTGTCTCCACTGAGGAAAATGTCGTGTACTGGGTGAACAACCTTGAGGAAATATTCTCATCGAGAATTAATGGTAGCGGACACTATAAGGTAAATATCTAATCTATTGCTATTACTGTTAGAAACGCATCTTTTACCATGAATAGGACTTTGATAAGAAAAAAAAAATAACCTCATATTACATGACCACCGCCTCATATTTACGCCTAAAAAGGAAAGGGACGGAGAGAAGACTAAAAATAATGGGAAATAGCACATAAGAAGAATACTGAAATCTTGTCTACTCCAATAGTAATGGCTGTTTTCTTCTGTTTCAAATGTGCGTTTGTCTTCTTCAGTTAACATCAATAAACGCATCTGCAACGAGTATCTGCGCGGACTGGGTGGGGCGCGCGGTGTACTGGAGCCAGCATGAGGTGTCGGCCACCGAGTCCTACGTGGTGTACCGTGCCAGCCTCGGTATCCCCAACACGAGGCCGCTGATAACCAGGGTATTTGCTAGGAAACAACCCATCTACAGCTTACAGATAGCACCATTACACGGGTAAGGAGAAAATGTGTTCATGACGATTTTAAAGGAATATTATTTTGTGCTGAATCTTACATGAATTTTGTTCGAAATGTTTAGTTTAAATAATATAAATTACCTTTAGGTCACTGTATTGGTACGAAGAAAATAATCATCCCGGTCTGGGTACACTGATGACATCAAGGCTCAATGGATCACAAATACGCACATTTTTTTCCAATCACGACGAAACTTCACATTTACGCAGTAACTGTAATTGTCCAGAAAATCCTCAAGTGGCTAAAACTTTTACACTGGATATGACGAAAGACGACATAGAATTATACTGGGTCGATCCCTGGGTGCATCAAATTGTTGCTTCCGATATGTCGGCGTGCAAATGTAGGGTAGTCGTGGATGCCTCAAAGAAAAGATACGGCTTTACACCGATGGCGATTACCGTGGATAGTAAATATATTTATTGGTTTAATTCAACTGAAAAGTCTATTTACTACACGAACAAACTGACGAAGAGTGAGATTGAACAAGTGAAAGCGTTCTACGGATATAAGATACTGACGTTGGACCCGGCCACGCAGCCATACCCGCCTCGACAGTGTTTGTTCCCGAAAGCGCATAACTTGCATCCAACTGTCATTTCAAACTCAGCTAATAGTCTGACGCTGCAGATGCCTAAAGTTGGCAAACCAAAATACTGCCATCAGTATAATTATGAAATGGCAGCAGTCGAATATACCGTTTATTATCGTTTGAAAACGTCAAACAAGCCGACAGTTTGCGACAAGAAGACATGTTCTTATAAGATGACCACAAGCTCTGAAGTAATTCTGAACGAATTAAATCCTTTTACAAATTACACGGTGATGTTGGAAGCTACGAATTACTACGCAAAGTTACACGAAGTCGCGCCTATTGTTGGAACCCCTATGGTCTTACAAACTGCTGCGGAAGGTGAGAATTTAATTTTTTTTTGAAATTACACACATTTATATTTTAGTATAGTTTAAAAAACAGTTTTTTTTATGTCAGCCCCGACAGCTCCGAAGGACGTAAAGGCGACCGTGTTGAGCCCGGTGCTGGCACGAGTCACATGGACCCCGGACCCGGGACTTTGGTACGAACTGCATTGGGGCACGGATGACTCTTCCTCGTTGCCATTAAAAGGTAACATTACTTTAAATATACGATAATATATTAAGAAAAAGCATAATTCTCATTCTCATTATGAAATAGTTCTTTCAGTCAAACATTGAAACAACAAATTGTTGCTTCGTTTTTTTTCAGAACACAATACATTCGAGGTGTCTGAGGGCGGTAGTGCAAACATGACGCGGCTGAGTCCAGACACGCGGTACAGCGTGTGGGTGCGCGCGCGCTCAGCGCACAGCAGCCGCGCCGGAGACTCGCCCGCATTGCGCCTGCGCACCTACCCGCTGCCCGCACCTCTCGCCCTGCGCAACACCACCGCCTACGCCATGCGCGTCGTCTGGACACCTCCCACTTCGTACAATTTGCACCAGTTAGTATTAACATATTTTATACTAATTCTACTTTCAGATTGTATTATTAACTCAAAAATCTTAATATTATAAAATGCTTACTAACTGCCACACACAGTTGTTCAGTGATACCTAAGAAATCCCTTAGGGTAGATATAATATGAAGAATCTAAACTATGCGACTGTTTAAGTAAAAAGAAAAGAGTGCTGAGGCAGTTCGTAATAAAGGATATGTGATTGTAGTTACAGTGTGGAGTACAGCGAGGCAATGCCTAAGGGCGCGTGGCGGACGTGCGAGAGGGTCGCGGGGGGCGGTGTGGGCGCGGCGGAGGGCGGTGTGGGCGCGGCGGGGGGCGAGTGGCGGGCGGGGGGTCTGCGGCCGCGCACCCGATACCGCTTCCGTCTGCGCCTACAGTACGTGCCGCAAGCGCCGTACTTCTACTGGCCCAACGAAGACCTTTTCACTTATGAAACACTGGGTAATGTTTGAATCATATTACTTAATAATTCTTTGTTTGTTTTTTGTTTCGTTTTGAAATTGAATATCGTATTCAGAAGCTATTGATGCAGTTTTGTTTATATTAATTACTGTTCGTTCCAACCAGGCGACGTGCCGGGTCCGCCGGGTCCTTTACGTGTGCAGGCAGTGGGCGACAAGGTGCTCCGCGCCTGGTGGACCGAACCCGACCCCAAAGGTTATCCGGTTACAGAATACCGTGTTTGGGGAAGACCACAACATATGTAAGTTAGATATATAAATAACACAGGAAAGCTAAGGAATATATATCAATTAAAACTATATCAAAACTAGACTTTTATTTTTTATTTGCTTGCCACTTTTTTATCATAACCATGTTGTTTAAGTGACACAAATACTGAAGAAATTAGTGTGAAGAACTACAGCGAGCTGTTGCCCGCCAACTTGCCAAATGATATCGATGATGAAATGAAAATGAGGATCATACGCGAGGGACTAGAGCTACTGCACAATGGCACCGGTGAGTGATACAAACGACTTTTTTGTGTTTTATTATTTCTAAATAACTATCTCTAATATATCTGATATTGAGGTTAATAGAGAGAAAAAATGAAGATCGTATGTGTAAGCGAGTTTTAGATATGGCGGCTGGTAGAAAGTTGTCCTTAGATAGGGAAAATTGGCAGCTAGATGTATAATATATATTTGTTATTAGAATCATACTGGCTGATCGGCGCGGGCGAGGTGTCCGCGGGGTACGTGGCACATGTGCAGGCGCGCAATCAGCACGGCTGGGGCGCGCTGTCTGCGGGCGCGGTGCTGTCGGGCGCCCCGCTGGCCGCCGCGCCGCGCCCGCACCCCGCAGCTCTGGCCGCCGCATTAGCCGCTATCGCCGCACTCGCCCTCGCTGTGCCCGCCCTTCTGCTCTACAGTACGTACTGAACATAGTGCTAGCGTTGTCGTCAGTCCATACTGAGCTAGGACCTACATGAGGCGTGGTTGCTACGTGCCTTAATCAGACACACTGACTTAATGCGCACTGGTTTATATCTCCAGATATTGGATTCTCCAAGTGTATAAATTCATTTACACTCCTTGTAGACCAGTTGGTGCTACAACTAGCCATACTTTGTGTTATTATAGAACTTTTTAAATCGGTTCTTTATTCTTACAAAAGTAGAATGAGATGTTACTTTTATTTCAGCTTACAAGAATCGTAACAAAAAGAAGGCTGCTCTAGAAGCTCAGATGAACAGCTTGACGGCGCGACGCGGACCTGACGTGGAGTTGGCTACGCTGCGGCAGCTCCCTATCAGACATTCTAATAACATATTGTACAACCAGGTAAGATATTTTTTTATGAGACTTAATTGAGAAAGTAAGAGAGTAAAGTCTTTGGCCCAACCGCACCAGGGGAGAAAGAGAGGGCGGCAATAATATTCATGTTTAAAAAAAGAGACTGCGAATCAATGGAATTAAATCACATAAAATCGCCAATAAACATGTAAACAAATCTCAGGGCGCAGCAAGTCCAACAGAGGCGGAGATAGCGGCGCTGCCTCACGTGCGCCGCGACCACATCACGCTCAACAAGTTCCTCGGCTCCGGCGCATTCGGCGAGGTTTTTGAAGGTGTCGCTCGCCTCAACAACGGCACTGGTGACACTAAAGTCGCTGTCAAGACGTTAAGGAAAGGGGCTACAGAGCAGGAGAAAGCAGAGTTCCTAAAGGAAGCGGCGCTGATGTCGAACTTCAAGCACGAGCACATCCTGCGGCTGCTGGGCGTCTGTCTCGACAACGACCCTCACTACATCCTCATGGAGCTCATGGAGGCCGGGGACCTACTCAGCTATCTCCGCGCCAAGCGACCCTCATTGGTATGCTACTCTTACTGTCCTACTTTGACGTTGAATGGTTTGGATTAATGTAGATTTAGTATTAGAAATCTACAATGAATACCCTCTCAGTGCCAAAATAACGACGTTTAAACTCATTTTTTATTGGTGAAGTCTTGCCAGAAATTACATAATTTACGGACACATTGCAAACTCTGATTTTCTTGCTATTCTTTTACTTTAATTTGAATAGATGAGGAACCCCCAACCCCAATGCTGTCGATTCTAAGTAAACATAATGATAAAAGTTATATCTCAATTGAAAACATTTTCAGTACACACCGGAATCGCTAACACTACTCGACTTGCTGAACATGTGCGTGGATGTGACGAAGGGCTGCCGGTACTTGGAGGAGATGCATTTCGTGCACCGCGACCTGGCCGCCCGCAACTGTCTCGTGTCGCACCGCGCTGCCGGCAGACTCGTCAAGATCGGGGACTTCGGTCTCGCCAGAGACATATACAAGAATGACTACTACAGAAAAGAAGGGGAAGGTAAAATATGACTTATTTTCACCAATTCAAATAATAGGTGAACTTCATATCAAAGTTCTTAAAACCGTGGAACCGGTAATTAACATTACCTTATATAATTGCAGGACTTTTGCCTGTACGATGGATGGCTGTGGAGTGCTTAGTTGACGGTATATTTTCGTGTCAGTCTGACGTGTGGGCGTGGGGCGTATTATGTTGGGAGGTTAGTAACTACGTTCACAATAAGTTTCTAAGATTGATATTATGTCAAATATCCTAATGGTTTGCACCTGCATTACAAATATAGTCTTTTTCTCGTTGCTATAAAGAGCGGGTTTACAAGCCAGCCAAAATTCATGACAGGTCTTTCCATTTTCTGCTATAGGTGTTCTCCTGCTGCATCTTTTAGCACCAGCTGCTTATGATTAACATTTATCAGGTGAACCGCTTCTTAGAAATTTCTGAAACTTTTCGCAGATCCTGTCGCTGGGCCAGCAGCCGTACCCGGCGCGCACCAACCGGCAGGTGTTGGACTATGTGCGCGCAGGCGGCACGCCTGACCGCCCTCCCAACTGCCCACCGGCTCTGTAAGACTTTTATTAGTGTTACTGATTGAACTAAAACTCTTTTATCGGCTGCTACGTTATTAGGGATCTAATTAATCCAATCAAGTATAACTTATGATCTTATTTAGCACCGTACCTTTTATTATTTTTTCTATTATATTTTTAGTGTCACATGTTTTACAAACTTTTCTTATTTACCGAATACATTTTAGGTACGAGTTGCTGCAGCAGTGCTGGAGCTACAACGCGGAGGCGCGGCCGACGTTCGCTCAGTGTCTGGCGCTGGTGACGTCACTGCGCGACGCCGCACCGCCGCACGCACCGCTCGCCGCACAGCCGCAGCCGCAGCCGCACTACCTCACCCTGCTCGCTGACGGTAAGCACCTTCCACTGCGTCTTTACGACACATGATATACTTCTATTCAAATATCTTGCCTGGTCATCGGCACTCTATGCAGTGCCTTCCCCCACATCCCACAACCCCGGGTACATCTGACATTGTGTTCTACAAAACAACTCGTGTAATATGGAGCCGCCAAGATATCTAAAAACTACAATACCCTTGATTTTAGAATCCATAGATGAAGCATTTATAATATTATGCAGACCTGTGTATGTAATTCAAACGGGACAATATTTATAATACTAAGCATGTCTTTCCGACCGATACTAACCTGTGAACTAATGGATTGCGCATGCGGCATGTTCAGATGCTGTCGACAACCGCACCTACCTGCTGGACGAGAATCAAAACGCCTGCGTAGGTTCGTTTAATGCTTCATTTATTTACTATCTATATCATATGATAAATTATCAGCTCCACATTTATTGGGAAAATTAAATCTTATTTTATCATCGTCTCTAAAATATCACGACAGAATAACATAAACTATACGCATGAAATGAATAACAAAAAAGTAACAAAAAAGGTCTGTCTCACAAACATCTGAAATCCCAATGCCTAATGCCAATCATGAAAAGTCATTAAGAAAGCATGATCTCGTACAGGGATGTCATACTAAATATGCGACGTCTAAATTTTAATCAGATTTTCTGACACTATACTGTCCATATCTTTCAGATGAAGATTTCCCGGAGGCGCAAATGGAACCTTCTCGTCTGTTACCACAGCACACACCCAAGTACCTCGAGCTGATGTACGACACTGACTTGGGGGCCGAGACGCTGGATGGATACGAAGTCCCGCGCACGCCCACAGTTTATACCCCCTTCTCTAGGCACAGCATTGTCGGTGTTGCCCCCAACAGACTGATCAAACCCCCTTTGTACAGGCGGCATTCGCTACGCGCGCATCCTCTCCGGCCGCACACACTGCGCACGCAGTCACTACGAGCCAATACGCGACCACCCAATGCCACTATAATCCCCTTAAGAAATGGCATTGTAAAGCGCGCGTCTCTCTGCGAGACAGATCCTAGACCCGGCTCCTCGCACGACTTCGACAAACATATATTTAAAACACTATTCTAAACTGTGATATTAGAATTCTTTATTCCACCGATCGGCAGCTACAATTAGATGTTTAATATTAAATTATTTATTAAATGATTTTGTAAATAAAGGGATATTGTAAATATTATCGTAAGATTTAGCACTTTTGTATATCTCACGTGAGGGTTCGCCATTAGTACAAGGTTCGTGCATATCCGATGCATTTATTTCTAATTTATTCCTACTTATTTGTTAACTTTTAATAAATGTATATGTTTTGATGACTTTATTTGTATGTAAATAAATAAAAAAAAACAAATATACATATCAGAATGTATTTTATTTAAATCTAATGTAATGGACACAATGTCAACGTCATTCTTAACTATGTAGTACATAAAATTCTGTATACAACATTGTATTGTTTGTGTTAATTTTACATGAATTTAGACTCGTGAAAATAAATTGTATTTTTATTGCCTAATTGATAAATGTCCAACAAAAATATCCAGACATCACATCTATACATTTCCATCCACAAATACCTACAATATAATCCAGTTGTCTGATCTACTTTATGAAGTTAACATTCTTCCTACACATACAATTTCTGTTTACAACTAGATTTTTTTTTATTTCTTATCCTCGATGAAGCTTTCATAATTTAAAATGTTGATTTATAAAACACGAAGTATTCCACGCTAGCGAACAAACTTTTTAATAAAGAAACCAAATCAATGATAAAAGATCCAATTCAATTATAACAATATAACAAAATATTACGTTATTTCCGTTTATCTTACCTTTATTTTAAAAAAAATCTCCTGAGAAAATGACTAACTAAAGCTTGAGGTGTAGAGGTAAAATCTAACATTGAATTTCCGCCGACTTTAAACTTTTATCAAAAAAATACTGTCATCTCTATTTTTCATAGAAAAAGAAAGGGATAACAATATTTCCTTACATTTCGTCTGTAGAAATTTAATGTTAAATCCTAACAAAGTAATTTATTGTCGAAAACATCAGAATACAAATATCTATAATAATCAAAAATTGTGTTCGAAATCAAGTACATTTCTCTCATAATAATTATTACAGCAAAAAAAAACAATAGTCTGGATACTGTTACATATAAACAAAAAATAAAGTCTTATTTTCATCTACACAATGGATACCGGAGTGACATTTTATAAAATAATATCAAACAAACTTTATTTTCTTAAATTGAATAATGTCAAGCTTAAAACAATGACTCGAAGGTCTTGTTATCCTGAAACTGATATGTAAGCATGGAATATTTCTTTTTTAATTTAAAATAGAAACAAGAGAAATAGACTAAGGAGATAATTTACATAAAAATGACATTTTTGTCATCCCCTAAAAAGCGAAATGTCATTTCAAGACATTAAAAAGATAACCATATGGTTTAGTATATTGTTTCGGCAATGGAAACCCACATTTAGACATAATTTCAGTCACCATCAGCAGCCACTTCTTCTTTGATCCTCTTCTCATGCTTGATGTGGTCAGTAGTGGTGACGGCGGGCGGGTCCTGGTTGTCATCATCCTGAGCATCGTCCTTGCTGTTCTCATGCAGCAACACGTACTCGCGCTGAGAGAAGCCGAACTTTACCACGTCCCGCTCCAAAAGCTCCACATAACGACGAGGCTCTATCTTCTTGTTGTTGACAAATGTACCATTCGCTGATTCTGAAGTTGGAAATTATTATAATAAGTAAAATATTAACTGCAGTATTATAATTACGTTAAGGGCTGCAAAATATTCTGCTGCAACAATTCTTAGTATAATAAACTCAGGAACAGAGGAACGCATCTAGTTTCTCTGGTATTACGGACGTCCATGGGCATCATTTTCCTTTTAATTAAAAAACAAAGTCACGTTTTCCATGAGCTTCGTTGACCACCTTGTTATTTCTTTGGCTTGTTTACCCCCTCCTCTCAATAATAACTTGAGAAAAGGGTGTTAAACACAATTTCAACTTTTGTGAATATAATAAAGGGTAAAAATGACATATAGAGTTCTGACCTAGATCGATGACGTAAGGTCTGACGCGGCGGCCCTGCGAGCCGTCGGGTCGCGCGAATGGCGTAGCGCGGTACTGCAGCGCGGCGTGCTGCTTGCTGATGGAGGGGTGCTCCAGCGCGATGTCCACCACCTTCTTGTCGCGCCCGATCAGGAAGCACGACTGCCGGTGGATGTACAGGATCGGCAGCGCCTTGTCGCCTTTAAACGGATAGAATCTGGAAAACCAATGGATGATTTATTTTACACAACTTAAATACAAAGTAGGAGTTGTCAGCGTTTTCGTTCGCACGAGATTAAGTATATTTAGTAATAAATAGAGCCTATGTCACCATGCAATAGTGCAGCTTCCTGACAGTAAAATAATTCTTTAAATCGGTACAGTATTTTCGGAGCTTATTCAATGCAAGCAAACAAACAAACAAATCTTTTCTCTTTATAATATTATAATACTATAGAATAAATACATTGAAATGAAAATTCATATAAACATTTTAAAAAGACTAACCTCCATCTCCGTTTTGGTTGTTTAGCATCATCGGGCTCCGCGTACTTTATAACCACGCCATTGACAGTGTTGGCGTCGGCTGTCAGCTTGCCGGACAGACCGAAATCAGGTTTCTCCTTTTCACCTTCAGGTTTTCCTTCTTTCTTCACTTCTGTCTTCCCCCAGCCGTATTCCTTCTTATCATCTGCATCAGCAAATCTAAAAAAAGTATTACATAAAATTAGGTTCTATATAAAATCAAAAACATTATGACCGAAACATATTAACAAACAAACATGAAACATAACCAAACATACTTTAAGAAATAAAATGGAGCAATAACATTCATATATTTTTCAACTCATATGAAGATAATCAGAGTCCCATTTTTTTTGGGGTCTCCTAATATAATAAGGATGGTTCGATCTATGCGGTCTCACCTGCTCTTCCGTTCTCTCGGGCGGGACTCATTCTCAGTGGGTCGCGGTCGCTCCTCGCTCCTCCGGGGACGATCTCTTCGCTCCTCCCCTCCCCGAGAGCTGTCTCTCTTCTCTAATCTCTCCTTTACCGGTCTTCCCTCTCTTCCCCCATCTCTCTCTTCTCTATTCTCTGCTTTTAAGTTCTTGTCTCGATAGCGTTCGGGACTTCGGGATTTGGAATGCTCTCTGAAAATTACATTTTAAGGGTATACTGTTGAACAATGAAATTTACATTTCTTTTTAATTGGTCAATTGTCCATATCCATCCAATCAACATTTCAAAGGCAAAATGGCGCCACTGTTTAATATAGAAGTGTGCTAATTTAAAAGCAGCTGTTTAAGAGTACAATTTCTTACAAAATTGTAAATAATATTAGTATAGATATCCAGTATATAAGAATTTTATACATAACTAGGTGTCGCCCGCGACAAAATAATAGGCCTATTTGTTCTTCTAGACAAAATTCATAAAGATCTGTTGAGCCATTCCAGAGACACCTTCAAACAAACATTCATCTACTCACCATCCATCCATCCATCCATCTAAACATTCGCATTTAATTCATAATCAATAAGAAGTAAGCTAGTGTAGGTAAGATATATTTTACCTGTGATGCGGCGACGACGGTTTTTCAACCCTCGGCGGCCGCTCGCGACGAAACTCGCGATTCCTATAATTGATAAAAACAACATCAAAACTCACCAACACAACCACACTTATCATTCACACACACAAAAAAAAACGTTGTTAAAGCAAATTATTTCATATAATTTTAAATCCAAATGCCGATGCGAGTTAAGTTTAACATCGATTAAACAATTAATCGATATTAAGTGATTTTAATAAATAAAAACAATTATAATAGATTAATACGGGTCCCCTTCACCGTAGGTAAATTTTCTGATGATTTTATCAATAAATAACTAGACATATACCTGTTTTCATATTGAATTAAAAAGATGTATTTAATAAATCTTCAAGACGTAGCCTGTTTATGTGACTCCTATATACACTTACCATATACTCGTATATATATTGTTGTAGATGGTTTTAAACAATAAATTTCATCCAATCGTGGATATCTCAGTATATAATATATTCTGTTTCTGTTTATTTTAGAAAACTTATCTTCGATAAAATCTTGTATGCAGCTATGATTTTTTTTCTAATTATCTCAAATATTTTTTATTCTATTATATGAAATCTCTATATATTATTACAATCATTGTTTTTAATTCTTCTAATATTGAGCTGAGAAGCTCTAAACAATCAATGTGATGTTATCAATATAACTATGTAATATCTTTATGTATAGCAATTTTCTTCCAATATATTTCCTTTTGAAATCATGACTTTTAGGTTTGTTTTTCAATCGATATTCTTTTATCATTTGTAAATCTAAGTTTTGTTTCTTCATTCTGATACTGTACATACAATAAATAATGTTTTGTATGTATGTTTTCTAATCATTTATAAAGAAATCCATATCATCCAAATCCATGGAATGGAATAATACAGTTTTCAACGCCCATCCATCCATATTAATGTTGAAGAATCCATTATCCATGTATATTCACAATTTTTCAGGCAATCAATTTATTCCAAAAAATATAAGTATCTTGAACCAAATCTTTGGTTTTTACACTGAATGAAAAATCCACACCTTTAGTTTCAAACAGTTATATTTTCATCAAAATTATTCGTGCAATTATTTCAACCGCTAAATATATTCTTGAAATCAAATTACTGAATGATTTTCTTGATTTTGTTAAATTGTTGTAGAAGTTTATAAGACCTAAATTTATTTAGGTAAATAATCTTACTAATATTACTAAATATATTCATCACTGTTTTCATAAGGCATTCAATTTGATTTTCAGTTTAGTTAATTTCTATTTCTTCTTCCATATTCTATTGTACATATTAAGTATTTTCGAATCTTTATAAAAACTGATTAGAAGTTATATAATTCCTCAATATATTTCTTGTATAGGGTAATAGGAAGGAAATTCAGATTAACTACTTAGATAATGTACAGATATAAAATATCCAGATTAAAATAGCACAAAGATGCATTAAAAAATCCCTATAAAGCCTCCAGAAGAGATTTGCCATCAGGGCTATAAAAGCCTTCCGTACCACCTCACCAACAGCGGCTTTGGCGCTTTTCATCAATTATAGAAGAACTTAAATGCTTGATCTTTTGCAATATTCTTCACTACCATACCACTCTTTATCTAATCCCAATGGTAGTAACAGAAATAAAATACATAATTCTTTTAATAACAACCCTAGAAGGTATTTCAAACTAAGTTTCAATCCAATATACATCTTTGGAGTTTATTTATATAATATTTCACAAATGCCTAGAGTTATATTTATCATGTAATGTGAAAACATTAAAATATCTTTGCAACAGCAACATGTTCGGACCAAATTCATTATAATTTTCTGTAGAGACGTCACTGTAAAAACAAATACAGTTATTTAAACGCACTGTTAAAACACTGGCCGGTATGAACATGCAGCCGTGACCTTTTTACATGATATATATGCATATACTTATATGTTCACTATAATACTATGTGAAAGTGCTTTATATAAAAGTAATAAAATATAATGTACCTGTCGCCTGAATACCTCTCCTCGCGGTATTTGTCTCTCTTTTCGGCGTATTCTCTTTCGCGATATCTCTCCACGTCAGGTGGACCGCGTCTGTAGGAATATTTAAACAATATCTTCATCCTAATATTTAATTCTTACTACTTGCTAAATGAGAATTACGTTTTATGTTTTTTTTAAACACTAGCGTACATAATTAACTATGACTATTTTATGTTATACAGTATTAGTACATTGCAATGGCTTTATTGTATGTTAAAAATGCATATGCAAGAATTAAACATTTACTCGATTAAATACGACGAATTAAACTTTATTCAACATACATTAGACAACCTAAATCTACAGTTCTTCTTTCTAACATTAATTTCATATGTACACAGAAACCAGTATTTATAAAGTTAATTTAAAACATATAATACAAGGCTAAATTGCGAAATTGCGGCGTAAGATAGTGTATGTAGCAGACTTCGAATGGTGAATGTGATGAAGTGGCTAATATGGCTACAAGAAAATTAGTATATTACCTGTCACGATAATCCCTGACTTCATGCACTTCTCGTTGTTTGGGAGCTCCTCTATGGTCATACTGATTATTGTAACGGTTGTATCCTAAAATTATTGAATTGACAAATCATCTCAAATACTAGCACATCAGAAAACACTAGGAATTATCATTTGTAAATAGTAAAAAAGCATTAATGTTTATACATAAAGTATGGCCATAACAGATAAATATAACCATACCTCTTGAATCTTCTCTTCCTTGATAAGGTTCATCTCTGGGCCGCCTGTGGAAGTCTTCATCAGGTCTGTGCTCCTCAAATCTTGGATGTCTGTATGAAAGCATTGGATGAATGAATGTGTATGAAAATGTTATGAAAAGTACAAATTATTTGATAGTAACAAAGTGCATTTACCTTTTATATTCATCAAATTCTTTAGGTCTTTTGTTATATTCGTTAGGTGCATAATGTGGATTATGGCCATATCTTTCTCTGCTTTTATCATATACTCTGCAAAATATTTTGAACATATTTTTACGGATTTATTGAACAACCATGACTCAATATAGTTTTTAAATGTTTATATAATAACCTTTCATTGTGACCTCTGTCATATCCATATGATTCTTGATAAGATGAGTGTTCTTTACTGGAACCTCTATAGAAACGTTGGACTTCGCATTGTCTTTCATAGTTATCTGCTGATTCTGAGTGCCTCATTGGATAGTCTTTTCTAAAATAACATTATTCCTTTAGCAAATATTAAGCGGACAAAATTAACAATGACTTATTGACATTATCTGTAGTTGTTTTACATCTCTTGAATGATAGATAACTTACTGATAGTATGTGCGAGGTGGCTGGCTTCCTTCATCTGATGATTGTCGACATTCTTTAACAACACTATGCAAGCGGTGTTCTGGCTGTTCTTCTGAAACAGTTATTTAATTTTAATTTTTGGGTACTTTGTACCTATTAAATTAAAGTGCACAAGTAATGAGAACAAAACTTATGACAATATCAATGTCTGCAATGAACTTATACTACTATTAGTTTGTATTCTAACCTATATATTTATAGATATTTTCAATTTGAAAAGATAATAGTAACTTTCTAAATAAACGTACCTTCACTATGTACAGACTCTGCCCTCTTTGAATGTTTATGCTTTTGTTTTCTTTTCTTTTTGGATGTTATTTCTCCGTCACTCAAAGACGATATACTTTCAACGTTACCGCGATCTGCAGAATCTGAACGCTTCTTTTTCTTTCCATGCTTCTTCTTCTTTTTCTTATGTTTACGTTTTTTTGGTCGTTTTTGATTATCGGAGTGACTATCAGACTCTGTAGAGTTTGCACGTTTTCTTTTCTTCTTGCCCCGGTGCTCCGATACGGAGGAGTCCTCGCTTTCGCTATCCGAAGAACTACTAGATTTATCACTAGCATTTGATTCATCAGTATCTTCTGATGAAGAGTAATGGCGTTTTTTAGATTTCATTTTAATCAATTATACACAAAATATGAATTAAATACAAAATGTACGATCGAACAAGTCGAAAAATGTACGCAAAACCAAAATGTACGACACAATACGGCACAGATTAAACTCACACACAACAAAAGAAGCTTAATCACATTTTAAATAATTTATTTCGTAAGATCCCTTCCAAAACTATGTTCAGTTTGAACTTAATTGATTGCTCAAATCAAAACTAATAATTAATTAATTTAATTTGCAATTACCGAACAACAAATTACAATTTAACTTTATCTATTACCTTGTCACCCAAAGAGTATCACCGTTGGTTGCTTGTCAAAGTCAAATGTCAAATACGTCAATTAAAATGCAAATTTTTGACCGGCCACGAAAAAAGTAACTTGTCGTCAATAAATAACGATTATTATTTTAATTTTATTACAGTTAAAACAATTGTAATAAACAAGTGGCAAACCTCATATTATTAAATGTAATTTATAAAGCATAATACCTGTAGGTAAACTAATCTAAAAATATTGAGAAAGTGATATCACTATATTATTAGTATATGAAGTGATGGCTATGAGGAAGAGAAGTGGTTCTGGGTCTAAAAGACATCTAAAGGAGAAAGTAGTCCAGATTTATGAATCTTTCTTTAGAGGGGAAGATTTGACGAGCGATAACCCTACCTTTTGGGATGAATTTTTTCTTCTTAAACCGAAAATTCCTCAATTGGAAGCTGAAATACACAAATTGACCGTTGAACAACTTAATAACATGAAAGAAAATATGAATTTACTTGTAACACAATGCATAGAAATGTTGGGACAAGAACACCATATAAGGTTTGTATTGGGCCTTGCAATAATGAAACTTATAATTTAAATTTCCTTAATACACACTAATATCAAATTACATAGTAACTTTCAAATCACGTAAAATAAATTCTGTAGTTATAATAATTTTGTTTCAAAGCATAGAAATTGCTGTCTTTGTAACATCTTATCTCTAACATGCTTCACTCAATAAATAACTAATGTGATTGATAACCATTTTCCTTAATTTTTTATTTATTTAGTATTAGAAATAAAATAGTATAATTGGATAAGGAGCTAATGGAAAAGTTTGCTGAATTAAGCCAAGATTTAACTCTTCTCAATGTATCTAATGATCTGTGTTAAATTAATGTATTTTTACCTTATTTAAAATGAAGAAATTATACAATAGAATATTATTTTCTTCTTTATCAGGATCATTAATATGGGTCATCTTTTGTTTCCAGGCTTGTTTATGCACTTCAAACATTCAGTGCATTATTAACAACAATGTATCAAAGAGCTGCTCAGGAACCAAGTATAAATATAAAGTTAATTTTACTCGGAAATGAAAATTGTAAAATGCATAAACTTTTAGAACACTGCAGTTCAGTATTGTCAGGTATGTGCCAGTAATGACTTTGACAAGGGAAGTTCATAATTAAAACAAAATATGAATTATATTTACATGTCTGTTGAAATCTAATTGATGTATGTGTACAAAAATGTGCTATCCTAAATCTTTCATTAATTAAAATGATGTTTCTAAGACAAAACAGTTTTAAAAACCTTATTTCTCAACTTAATTATGAAATTTGTTATGTTATTATGGCAATTTTCTTTCATAAATGGATTATCCTCTTGTATTCATATATTTTATGGCTTTTACATGATTGACCAACAACAAAATACTTTTTTGTTTTGCAATGGATTTTCTCTTTTCAGGTGATGTGCCAGATAGTTTGAAGTCAATGGTTATAAAGCTTCTGCTAGTGATTGCAACTGGTGTTGACAATATAGATGAAAACCCACTTGTAGAATATCTTATGTTGAATTCATTGTTTGAACCACTCATACAGTTGTTATGCACATCTACGGAGAGACAACATCATGGTAAGATAGTAGAAGAGACAGCATACTGTATATATTGTAAAAATTTAATTAAATATTAGCTCATTTTCAAAACAATTTAACAGTGGTAGAGCCCGCTTTAACATCTTCGCATGATTTGGCCCGGCTCGCCTGGTGAAATACCACAACCACACAGACGACAGGCGTGAAGTAGAAGAAGTTCCGCGTTTCGTCTGATGAGTGTGCGTCCGAGAGGCCTAGTTGAGCCCTTTTTCCCTTCTCACCCTTTTCCTTATAAGGAAAGAATGGGAAGTGGAAGTAAACTTTCCGGAAGAGGGGATGCATGGGAAGGGAAAATATTTTCTTTCTGTGCATCATCTCCTCCGTCGATTGTAGGTAAGGTAGGCAACGCATTGCAATTGCATATGTCTATGGGCAATGGTCACTTCGCTATTTCTGCGATTTCAAGTGGCCGCTCGTTTGCCACCTTATGATATAAAAAAAAATAATTTACTAACATTTCTTTATTCCATTCATAATAGTTTAAAGCTTTTACTTCAATATGTTACATAATAGACGAATTGATTTTTTTTTTATATAAAAAAAAAAAAAAAAGTTGATGGTAATTTTAATATTTGCAGGTTATGATGTGGTATTACTGCTTATGTTTTTGGTAAACTATAAGAAACAAGAATCAGCTAATCCATATGTTGTGAAGTTGTCCATTCTGGATGATGAATTAGCTCTTAATGGGTTAGTATCCATTTTCTTTTACATCTTAGCTACGACTCCATCCTTGCATAATAAAAAAAATGTAATTAGTAGCCTTTGTGTTCTTCCAGACTATGTTCTACATCTATGTCAAATTTCAGCGAGATACATGCATCCATTCTGGAGATATCTTCTAGCAAATGTTGATCCATCCATCTATCCGAACGGTTGCATTTATAATAGTAAGATTGTTAAGTTTCTTTTTGTATATTGTTATGTTTTAATTATTTCAGTTACGGCCAGGTTATAACAGCTGCATTAAATGACTATGTAATGTCAACATTTGGTGGTATGCAAGGCGGAGGTAATGCAAGTGGTTGGCTGTCATCTCTCACCAGTATGGTGGGGGGAATATTCCTCACAAGTGATGATACACAGCCTCTCGTCAGAGGACATAGAACAAGGTTTGATTATGTTTTCAGACTTTCATTTTCTAGTTGACTAGAAACATAAAAACATCTTTTAATTCCGTTCATTTTCAAGTGTCATTGTACAAGTGTTTTAAAAATGATCAACTTTTTATCTGCCTTATTATGAATTTTCACTGTTGAAACAGGTGTAAAAAATGTACATTCAATAGAGAAATAACATTCATTAGCAAAATTTGTGCAGTACTAAAGTTTAGTTATCTAATTCTCTTTGCATTTTGGTAATTTTTAAGGTTTCATACCTCGAAAGGAAAAAAACCTAACCCTTATTAGGATCACCTTGTTGGCCATCTATCTGTCTGTTAAGACCCTTTTTTTAGTTACACTACTTATGAAAATGATCTCTCCGGGAGAGTCGATGGCATTGAATGTGTTAAAGTATTATATAAAAACAAAGGATACATGCTATGATACAAAATAAAGAATTGCATGTTCCAGTGGTGGTGAGGAAGGCATGCTGCTGGCTCTGTACGAGGCGGCCCATCTCAACCGCAACTTTATGACGACTCTTGCGCACTCCTCCTCCGCCGCAGCCTCCTCCGCGCCGCCCTCCCCTCCCGCTACACTACCACCGCACCAGGTAATGTATCACTTGTATAAA
The DNA here is from genome assembly GCF_000836235.2 of Papilio xuthus. Classification (NCBI taxonomy): domain Eukaryota; kingdom Metazoa; phylum Arthropoda; class Insecta; order Lepidoptera; family Papilionidae; genus Papilio; species Papilio xuthus. Next base: position 3,045,631 of record NW_013531716.1, read on the forward strand.
GAATAGCTGTCGCCCGTAGATCCTTCCGCGCGGAATAAAAAAAAAACTTAAAAAGTAGCCTATGTGTTCTTCCAGACTATGTTCTATATCTATGCAACATTTCAGCGAGTTCCGTTCAGCCGTTGTGGAGATACCTTCAAACCAACATCCATCCAATATTCGCATTTATAATATTAATTAGATAGGCTATAACCGTGGTATTTTGTGCCTATTTGATTATTGCTATTTTGGAACTGACGAATGCGGTTGTTAATTTTGTTATGTATGCAGTTACTTGTGAAAAAAAGAGAAACATATTAATATGTTAAAAATGTCTTAAGAAAAATATTTAATAATTTCAGACTCCACCGAATTTGGCCCAGATTCAAGCTCTTGACAATGACCAACCAACAAATTTGTTAGTGACTTTCTTTCAATATTGGTAAGTTTGGTATATCATTGAAACAAGTTCTCATTATAAAAAACTATTTACACAAAAAATTTGAGACACAAAAATTTTTTTTACAAATATCTGTTTTGCTGACCCAACCTAATTATTATAGCATATTGTTCATTTCTTATAATTTTATAATATACTTTTTGTTTATTAATTTCAGTTCCATAGTAATGGCGGATACTAAGAGCGAAGCGAGCATCAACAAATGCAGTTTGTGTTTTATAACATTAACCTGTATTGTGGAGGAACAATTCGCCAATTCAATAATGCACGACCAAAATCTTACTTTTAAGGTATTTTGTTATTTATTTGAATTTAAATAAGAATGAGACAGTTTTTTAATTTCCTTATTGAATTTAATAGTACACATTTTGCGATATATGTTATGACTAGATGTCGACCGCGACACCGTCCGCGCGGAATTTAAAAAAACATAACAAGTAGCCTATGTGTTCTTCCAGATCATGTTCTATATCTGTGCCAAATTTCAGCAAGATATGTTTAGCTGTTCCGAAGATACCTCCTAACAAACATCTATCTATCCATTTATTCTCATTTATAATATTAGTAAGATTACAGTTTAGAAATATTTAAACTAATTATTAACGATTTTAATCAACAAATGTGTTACAGGTTCAATTATACAGACTTCCGATGCGACACAGAAAAATAGTCCCCGAGGAGCCACCTTCACAACCCCTCGCTTCCACCTTAATAGGTACGATTCTTTTTTTTGTTTTGTATTTATTTAGTAACATTACAATTAACGAGAAGGAGGTATAAGCGTTCGCTTATATGATATTAAAAAACAATTTTTTATGTGTTTTGTCAAAACTAGCTAAGCAAGAGTGCAAATGACCGCGATATTTGCTTGCTTATAGAGGTTTATCTCTTACCGGAGTTTTACGCTTTTGAAAGACTCTGGAGTTTCTTGCTTATGGAAGCTTCTTGTTAACGGAGGTCGTCCGCCGACATTGCAGACTTGCTGGTGGAGTTCATGATGTGCCACTTGCTGAAGAAGTTCCCCGGCGAGCTGTACTCGTTGTGCGTGGGCGTGCTGCTGCGCCTGCTCAGCTACCAGAAGCGCGGTCGAGTGCGGCTGGCGCGCGACTGGCGCCCGCTCTGGGCCGCCCTCATCGCGCTGCTCAAGTTCCTCGTCACCAACGAGAACACATTGCTCAAAAGGCATAATATCTTCGTTATGGCACAACAGGTAAACTGTAAATAACACATCTTAGTAATATCATAAATGCGAATGTCTGGATGGACGGATGTTTGAAGGTATCTCCTGAACGGCTGCATGATCTCGCTGAAATTTCGGAGATCGTCGCGGGCGACAGCTAGTTTTTTATTATTAAAAAAAAAAGTTTGTTCATGTTATGATTATGGATGACATTTAAATAAAAGTGCGACGAAATAGTTTAACGATTAAGTTCTGTATAACCTTATAATACTTAAAACTAAATAAAATAAATAAATGTTTGCAGGTGGTGAATATTTTCAACTTGTTCATAACATTCGGAGACACGTTCCTGCCGACGCCGGCCTCCTACGACCAGCTCTACTACGAGCTGATACGTATGCATCAAGTCTTCAACAATCTGTTCTATATGGGTAATTTTATTTTTTATATAGTCTAGTTCAATAGTAATGAGAAATTCTTTTTTTATGTTATAAGATAACAAACGGACTTTTTAATTTGGCGAAATGGCGAAGCGACTGCTGCCTATAGATTACATTCGCAGTTGCAGACGCTTCTGGATTGCCTACCTTTAAACGACGGAAGAGGAGACGCACGGAAAAAGATATTTCCCTTTTATATGTTTCCACTGCTCTGTCAAATCCACTTCCACTAGACCAAAATTAGGCCTCCGGTACGCATACATCAGATTTTACGTGGAATTGTTGTAACAAGTTCCTCTTTCTAATGTAGCTGTCACGTAATTTTTTTCTTAAATGTCATTTTCCATGTCTAAGTAGATTTTATATATATTCTGACAAAACTAACCGCGATAGCAGCGCCTCTTTGGTTCAGATAGCCTTGTTTGAGTGTGCTTTGTATGGTCAGCGCTGCGGTACTCGACGGGCGACGGCGAGTACAAGGCGGAGGCGCTGCGGCTCGCCAACTGCCTGGTCAACGTGCGCGCCATCATACAGCACTTCTCCCCCAAGATAGACTCCTGGCTCAACTCACAGAACCTCTCCACCCCCACCGAGGACCAGGTACGTAGCTAATTTACAAAAAAAAACAGGTATTCATCAGACTGTATTATTAAAAGCCATGTCTTCAATGTACCAAAAGTAGGGCATTGATTTTTTTTAATGTAAAGTGTAATATAAGGTCTTAAATATAAGTAATATCAAAATGTAAGCTTTCTCTTATTAATAATGTAAAAATTTCCAGATTCTAGAAATAGTACGTAAGAACTACGACAGTTTGATACTAAAGCTGCAAGAAGGTCTGGAGTCGTACGAGAGGTACAGCGAGCGCGAACACCGCCCGCTGCTGGTGCGGCTGGTGCGCGCGGCGGCCGGAGGTGCGCGCGCGGCAAGCGACGCAGCCGCACTGCACCGCCACTCTGCCGCGCTACTCTCACACTACACCACTGTCGCATAACCTCACACATCTCACGACCTCACACCACAAACTGTCTCTTTTTAATCCAACACCAAATTAAGTAAAAATTTACTATCGATATAATTCCACAAGGATCTTATGGTAGTCGGAAAATATGTGAACTAACAATGTCAGTTTGACAGTATTTTGACCAATGAGAGAGCGACAGCTGCATATTTTAGTGTTGCCATTTTCATAATTTCGAAATTACATAGAAATATCACGCATGCGATATGAAGGTTAATTTTCTTACATGTTTGGATGTGTCAATTTAACCAAATAATTACAACGAAATGGTCATAAGTTGCAAATCAATTTCTTGGAGTGGAGACTAATTAACATGGACGACTTTAAAAGAAATTAGGAAATTTGTGCCTGCTGATAATTCTTAAAACTTGCAAAATCCCCCATTTCAATTTCCTAAAACTAGCATAAGATCTTTATGGGGCTATATTGCTTATCGGAAGTCAAAAATGTATGAAATTTATGACCATTTTCAATGTGCTTGTCAAATGCTTGTCAATCTATTCTACTAAACTATATTGCCAATTGAATGTCTATAGGAGAAGGGAATGTCTCTCAGAGAAACGTCAAATTCCATACATTAAAATTGCACTCCTCAAAATTATAAGATAAAGTGTAATGAATGTAAGATAAAGGTAGATTTTAATCAATAGTTATGTGAAAAAAAAGTATTTTTCCGGAACTATTTATAAAATTTACGAATTTCAGCGAAACGTTCTGTTCTTGTATAGTTAAACGTGAACGTGTCGTTTTCGGCATGAAAATGTCAGGTTAACACATTCCATGCTACGATTTTGTCATATACAAAAACTCGCCATCCGTATTGGTGATACCAAAAGTTAAAAATTTTAAATGCCATCATTCAAAGTATAAAATTCTATTATCATACCTAAAAGATTAAGAAGTCATATTTTTTAATGTTTTTTCCTATGGATTCAATAAATCCCACCTTATTGACATATGATCTAGCTTTGTATGGTTTTATTTGTTAATATGAATGAATTATATTAAATTACGATGAATGTATAAAATATCAATGTTGTCAATATATTTCTATAAACCTAAACTAATTTAGTCCTCTTTCCCTTACCAACTTTTTTCTCATAAGGAAAAGATGGGAAGTGGAAGCGGACTTTCCGGATGAGAGGATGCATGGAAATGTTTTCTCTCTGTGCATCCTCTCCTCCGTCGATTAAAGGTAGGCAACTCATATGCAATTGCGTATGTCTATGGGCAACAGTCACTTCGCTATTTCAGCGATTTCAGGTGGCCGCTCGCTCGTTTGCCACCTTATGATATAAAAAAAAAATTAACCTTCTACGTTATCTAGTTGTTACTACATAAGTAAAATGTGCAGTTTATCCAAAAAAAAAGATTGAACCAGTGTACATTAAAAAGTTAGTGAGTTAATAAATGTTTAATATTTATTTACTAAATAAATGTTATATTATTCTTATAATAAAATAAAAGACTGAATATTTGAATTATTTATTTTCGTACCATTAATACTTTTCTACGAAAACACTTTTCTTCAGTCATATCCTGTCACGATAATAAAAATTAAAAACAAACTTCGTTACTATTAAATATTGGAAAGTATCCATATAGCCTAATATAATTATTTTTCATATAAAATACTAGCAGGCTTCCTGTTTGATGCGTTCAAATCCTTTTGTTCACCTTTCCTTTGTATTGTTCTCATAATCAACCTTATCCTTTCCGAAAAGTTTACTTCAAGGCGAGTGGAGCTACGTGGTTAATAACAAGCTTCCTAAGACAGACATGATCCCCTCTCAAAAGCAGCATGCAACTTCTAATGGCAATACGCCTTTGTGACCACTGCCGAAGAAGCACCCTAGCATTTAAGCCATTAAATGAACGAAGATGCGATAAATGTATCCTTAGCATTAATCTCCAGGCCTAACCACTAACTCTGTGCCAATTGAGTGGGATAAAGGCTTTTAAACTCGTGACTGTAAAGCGCACTTGTGACCAGGACATGGAGCTGGACCTTGACGTCAGCATGTCGAGTGACTCAGCGATATATACAGCCTACTCACTTTGCACGCCGATTTCCTCATTATCTAATTAACTGATTCGTGCAACAGAGTAACAGGTGCTTTGCACGATGTCTCACTATGGTATCCTGAGCATATAACCCGACTCTAGGTGGAATGAGTTGGCTCAACTTCTCTCACACGAACGATAACGTTCCTTCATTGACAAGGAACGTTGGTCTCAAAGTTTATATTGAGGTTTATTTAAGAGTTTTATGTGGGCCGATCCCGGCGGCACTGCAATGCCGGGCCGACCCGTGACGGGAGTGGAGCGAGCCCCGAACATCCCGTCGTTTGACAAAAATCAGTTTAATATACTGGTCCCGCAGTGCGGGAACTTTCAGATATTAAGCTGAAAAGAACAGATACTACACTTTGATCTTAGCCAAAAGGCCGAGAAGCGATACCGAACATTGGCCTAGCGACGAAAGTCATTGAATCTAAAAGCATCTCTACATCGCAATCTACTTCCATAAACAAAAATTCAACGCCACCTATCGCCAACAAAAGTAAATACTACATCTGAATATTGACTCATCATTTATAAAAACACGCCCCTATGTAGGTTGGTATTTACTATTTTGTGTTTAAATACCCACGGTTTGTTTGGTACGTTTAGATTATGACACCCAATTATACTATTCATCGTACACTCAGTAAATATCTCAAAGTATCTCTGATTGCAACATTTATTCTGTCACGGTAATTAGTGTCGCATCAACCGCTGTGTGAACTGTAAGCACGATGTATGTCCAGGTCTCTGGTGTATTTGTAGACTACTGTAGGGTAAACCTACAGTATATTATACTCTTTGGGGAGTTAAATATGCTTGTAACCTTCGGACTTCGGGGCCCGAAATTTAAAAGGAACTATAATGACCACCAAATTAAAGGGGACGGCGCGTACGCAGTCCCCACTATCAAAAATTACGCGTCCGAGTTATCCGCATTAGGGATAATCGCAGGGGTCAACCCAACCGTAGTGCAATGGAGGGGCCTCGCCCTGGGGGAACCGCCTAAGTGATCACGGTAGCCCCTACGCCAGGTAAGTATGATTTGAGCATGAAGCCCTCCGTGGGTCTTTCGTTTACAACGAATCTCAACATCGCAATGTGAAACATGGGGTATTGGTCGTGCGACATCTATTGCCTTCTTTTGGAATAACAATGAGTTAATTCTACTATGTAAAAGTCATTGACGTCGTTTTATTCGAATAATCAATTTTAAACCTTCCTGAAACCTCTGCGAAAATACTTAATCTGAGTGTTTCGCATGAACTCAAAAACTACAAAACTGAGAACATATAATTTAAAGAAAGAAAAAAGCAGCCGTGATTTAGGGTGAGGAATGTGACATGCAGGGATGGAGACTATTCCAGATGCATGTCGCATCTACGGGCGTCACATCTCCATGTTACGTGACTATTGAATCATCACAGATATCATTAGGCTAACGCCAACGCTATACGATAGTAGCGTTTCCTTGAGTTTCCTGAGGTTTGAGGTACGCTATAGTCTCAATGTTTTTATTAAGAGTTGAGGTTTATTTAAGAGTTTTATGTGGGCCGATCCCGGCGGCACTGCAATGCCGGGCCGACCCGTGACGGGAGTGGAGCGAGCCCCGAACATCCCGTCGTTTGACAAAAATCAGTTTAATATACTGGTCCCGCAGTGCGGGAACTTTCAGATATTAAGCTGAAAAGAACAGATACTACACTTTGATCTTAGCCAAAAGGCCGAGAAGCGATACCGAACATTGGCCTAGCGACGAAAGTCATTGAATCTAAAAGCATCTCTACATCGCAATCTACATTTATAAATAAAAATTGCACGCCATCTATCGGCAACTAAACGAAACATTACCTATGAGCATATCATTTATGAAAACACCCCTATATATATGTTGATATTTATGATTTTGTGTATTACTAGCCATGGTTTGTTTAATGCAAACGAAACCTGTATACTTTTCTTATATTACTTTTAGATTATGACACCCAATCACACTATACATCATACACTCAGTATATATCTCGAAGGTCTCTAATTGCAACATTTATTCTGTCACGGTAATCAGTGTCACATCAACCGTTGAGGGAACTCTAAACACATTGTGTCCAAGTGTCTAATGTAACTACAGTATAGTATACTCACTGGAGTTTTCATATGCAAGTTTTAGGACTTCAGGGCCCGAAATGTAAAAGATACTATAATGACCACTATATTAAAGGGGACGGCGCGTACGCAGTCCCCACTATCAAAAATTACGCGTCCGAGTTATCCGCATTAGGGATAATCGCAGGGGTCAACCCAACCGCAGTGCAATGGAGGGGCCTCGCCCTGGGGGAACCGCCTAAGTGATCACGGTAGCCCCTACGCCAGGTAAGTATGATTTGAGTACGAAACCCTCCGTGGGTCTTTCGTTTACAATGAATTTTAACATCGTAATGTAAAACATGGGACATTGGTCGTGCGACATCTATCGCCTTTTTTTGAGGTTATTTTTTTTGGATACCGTTGAATTAATATTACTACCAATTATTAACAGTAGTCGTTTTATTCGAATAATCAATTTTAAAACTTCCTGAAATCTCTGCAAAAGTATTTAATTTGAGTGTTTCGCATAAACTCAAAAACTACAAAGTTAAAAAAAACATATAATTCAAAGAAAGAAGAAAACTACCTTGACTTGGGGTGAGGAGTATGGTATTCATCGCACGCTGTATATCGTGTTCATATAACAAATGGATTTAAACATTAAAAAAAAGTTCAATGAGAAAGATTGAATGAAAATAATTTGTTTTAAATTAGGTAAACACTACCTGAGAGCCATTTAATAACATGCTACGGATTCGATCGATAATAAATCCTACTTCTGATCTAAAGAAGTCGAGACTATTCCAGATACATGTCTTACGGGACCCGAGACATGTATTACAGTACTCTTGAATCGTCGCCCAAGAGATCAGAGACCATAACCATTGTGTCAATTGTCAACGCTATACGATGGTAGCGTTTCCTTGAGTCTCCTGAGGTTTGGAGGTACGCTATAGTCTCAATGTTTTTATTAAGAGTTGAGGTTTATTTAAGAGTTTTATGTGGGCCGATCCCGGCGGCACTGCAATGCCGGGCCGACCCGTGACGGGAGTGGAGCGAGCCCCGAACATCCCGTCGTTTGACAAAAATCAGTTTAATATACTGGTCCCGCAGTGCGGGAACTTTCAGATATTAAGCTGAAAAGAACAGATACTACACTTTGATCTTAGCCAAAAGGCCGAGAAGCGATACCGAACATTGGCCTAGCGACGAAAGTCATTGAATCTAAAAGCATCTCTACATCGCAATCTACATTTATAAATAAAAATTGCACGCCATCTATCGGCAACTAAACGAAACATTACCTATGAGCATATCATTTATGAAAACACCCCTATATATATGTTGGTATTTATGATTTTGTGTATTACTAGCCATGGTTTGTTTAATGCAAACGAAACCTGTATACTTTTCTTATGACACCGAGAATGAGATTAAAGCGAAACAAGAAGACCACAGCTTTATCACTTCTAGCAAAAAGCTACCAGTAAGATAGAATTAAGCAGAAAAATTAATAATTCAAGGCAATCAAAATTTGATTTTCCCCGAGAATTCGAGAAAGTGAAATTCTAAAGGCAAAACAAAATACATATCAATAAAGATTTCATAATAACGAAAGTGAAAAATATTATAAATATATTTCTTACTTACATTTTCATCATCTACGTAAATCCAAGTATTTCACAGAACGCAATACAACACGCCATCATTTACTTCCACAACGTACAATTCTAATTTTCGTTATATCGAAGTCAAATGCAGAACTTTAATGTCAAAATTAACACTGAACAAATGCGAAATTTTGTTTTCTCTTCTTCGCTTAGCTTTTAAAATGAATTACAACATAAATAAGAAATAATAGCCCTATTTCTATATTTTTAAACTATTGGAAAAATGTAAAGTCATGAAGATGGACTGTCTTTTATTATTTAAACTTTGTGTATTTCGGCGTAATATATATGTAAAATAATATCTTTTACATTAAAACGAATTGACAAAATGATCTTTAACTGATTCATCAATATTACTTTTTCCAAATTGAAATATTTTCTTCACAACTTACAAGAATTTTGGGGCTAATAAAAACAATATTAATTTTAACCAAATTTATTACCATAAAGTAAAATAACATTAAATATGAAAAACAATACTATCAAATTACTATTTATTTGTAAAATTGTATTTATTTATTTTAGATACAATAAATAAAATGGAATGACTGACTAGAATTATTTGTAACATCTTTGGTATATATCACAAGAATTAATAACAAAAAAATCAGGAAAACTCTTGCATTAAACATATTGTTGTTTCTTACATTTACCAACAGACTGAAAGAGATGGCAATATAATTCAACACAAGTGTTTTGACATTGAAAGCCGTTAATGGAATATTTCATTGAACAGGTTTTAAATCTGCCAGAGCTTCTTTGACAAGCTGTTCCAATTCCAATGGTAAAATTGTCTTAGAGACATGTCTGTCACCTCCACCATCTGTATAATTGTCTCCAAAACTAATAGTCTCATTGTCAAATGTGCCAAAATCTTCCTCACTATCAGAATATGTATTCTGTATTTTCACTTCGGAGTCTTCCAGAACCTTATTATTCTTTTCATCAGATTTAACGGACGATGTGTCAGGTAGAAATTCTTCTAGAAGCATCTGAGATGGGAATATAGGTATACACTTTTGACCATTACACCAACTCTCTAAAGTTTTCTCTAATTCATTTATTCTGTTTGCTAAAATCCTAAAAACAAAAAAGTATTTCATATAGACAAGTCTCTTAGAGCACTATTTTTTATCTTTTTTAAAATTTTACATATTTTTATTTCTTGAAATGCTCGGTGATACTATAACCTTTATTTGGTTAACAATATCATACAACCGAAAACTCAAAAGCTTGTAAACTGAACATTTATATATTGTAAAGAGGAAAGTTTTGATTATTGGTTTGCATTGAATAAACTCCGAATTTTTTTTTTAATTCCGCGCGAACAAAATAACAGGCAACTGGTCGTAAGAAATATATATTTTAAATAGAATATACATACTGATTTGTCTTTCTTTGGTGCTGTAAAGCAATGGATTTATCATTCAACGCTTCAAATAATCCCAGACATAGTGATTTTAGCTCCGCTGCTGAACTTCTTTTTAGACCAGTTTTTGAATTAGTATCCAAATATTCTCTCACTGAAATTAAATAATAAACACATTCAATGAAAGCGTTAGTAACAGAAAACTAAAGTATGTTTTTTTAATTTGTACAGGAATATAATCGCTATTAATATACCTTGCTTTTGCGTCATGACATCTGCAAATCCTCTCTTTATATTGACTGTATCTCCCTTACTCCTATTATCCAGAAGTGTCTGGAAACAATAAATACATCAAACAAAAAATTAAAAATAAACAGAGAAACATTGAATTTTTTTGAAAATAATTTTACTAATTAGATGCATGTCTGTGCGCAATGGTCACTTTGCTCTTTTGATAAATATATGTGGCTACTTGAAAAGTTTGCCACCATTTACTTAAAAAAAAAAATAAGTTGTGTATATTTATGACCTTTATTTATGTGGTATCATAGCTTGTCAGGAAACTGGTATTAGATAATAATTAGGATCACCGGATAGGACAGTGATTATCTATTTATATCATTTATTTTCTGTGTATTGACATATATTGCCATCCTTCAAATTCTCTTTGGAAAAAAAAGAGATAGCATGTGTCCAAATTATTATGGCATTCGAAACCCACTCATCAAAAGAATACATTAAAAACTTTTTAGTTAACATACCTTGTACTTAGTTAAGGTTCTTTTAACAATTTCTTTTTCAACTTGCAATTGCGTAATTCTTTCGTGTAAATATTTATTTTCAGTGACTAAAGCGTCTATATCAACTATTGGTTTCGGTTGATCCAACTCGGAATCATGTTGAACGTTTTTATTTGTAAGGAAGTAACTTATTTGGTGATTCAATCTTTGTACTTTGTTTTTGTAGTAATCCCGATCGGCTACAAGTTCTTCTTTTTCATCCAACGTTGTCCGGTAATCCAAACGAAGTTGTTGATACTATAAAAGTTAAATACATTGTTTAGAGCTTATTTTACATCAAAATGGCCATTGTAAATCTTCACCACACACATAATATGCGCCTGTCATGTAGTTATAAAGAATTAAGCCTCTATTCGTAAGTAACTAGGCATTTTTTTTAGTATTTATTTGTGTGGTATGTTATATTTATATTTACCTTATTTTGTATTTTTTCCAAGTTCTGCACCAATTGTTCATAATCTTTTTGCTGCGAATTTTGAAGTGTTTTTTTGTTTACATCATTCTCATCCAATAAAGTTCCCTTTTGCAGCTGTCTTCTTAAGGCCATAATATCGCCGTTAGCTTCTTCTAACTTGCTGCGTAAAGTCTCTACCTGAAAAGAAAAAATGAATATTTTTTTAAAATAAATGTTAATGTTAACACATTTATTTTTAATGCGAAATAACATATTAACTAAATAATGTTTTATTGATTAAAAAAATAATTAAATCAACTCTAATATGTTTTCTATGTTCTTCAAAAAAAAATTGTCAAATACCTCTAATTTTAACATATTATTGTGTTCTCTAGTTCTTGCTAGGATTTCTCCCCCACTAATAGTGTTTGTCTGCGTAAACCTGTAGTTGTTATTATCCTGAACGCATATAGAGACACTCTTCTTACATTGCAGCTGCTCAACTAATATTTTGTATCTATCTCGTTCCATACTGCATTTGTCCAGTTCCTTGCTCATGATTCCCAAGGCATCAACTTTACTTTGTAATTTGCTTTTCAATACTGAGTTCTAGAATATTTAAAAAATTAATATTAATTGGGAGGTGGTCTAGTGAAATATATTATAAAAAATATTGTTCCAACAAAAATATTTACCTCAAGCACATAGTCATCTAGTTGTTGATCTTGAAATTGCACCTTTGATTTATTAAACATTTTAAATAAATTAATATGCAAAGATTTATTATAAAAAGAAAACTTAAGTATACATAGTTTTTATAATTTCATTTTACAATTTAGCCTGAAAAGAGAATGAAAGCGGTTCAAATATTACATATATACTGCATTGTATTTAAATTGTATATATTTTTTTTTTGATCTATTTCCGCTTTACGAAAAACTTATTTATTTTTGAGAAATAAGATAAAAACGATAATCACTGACACTGATAAGCACCTAGACATGTGACAGTTGTTTGCAATTTGCATATAAAATATTTTGATAATGACAGCAGCAGTCAGTGACAATTGCTTGTGGCTTGAATGAACCGTTGAGTTGTAGCTCAACTCGAGCTCAACAATTAAATTAGCTCAGCGTGTTTATTTCTTAAAATTGAAAAGTACTTGATAATAATATTGCGTAACTAAACTAAAAATGCTGTTTGACTATGGGATGTAGAGTGATTAGTGGCTGACACATATAACTAATCAAACGAACTTATCTTTTCATTGGTAAAATGAAAAGAGGTTGTTAAATAACAATAAATAAAGATTGATCGATGAGAATCGATTCACATTCACAAAATGACCGAGTTGTAAGTTTTTTAATGATGACAATTCTAGTTTTATTGGTAATGACCAAAGACAAACCACATCCCAATAGCCAATCACAATCGCCAGTCACTAGCAGTGTCAACAACTTGTCAATTCGCGACTCGCTTAAGTGTTACGGTGTTTGCTTGTTAAAGACTTACGAGTTTTCTAAATTTTGTCGCAGATGTTCAACAGATTTTCTCCTCGTTTTAATTTTTCGACTTGTTTCAATGCCATGTTCTGCGGTCAAGATCGTAGGGGTAGGTTTTGTTCATCATAACGTTTGGTTACAATGGCTGCGTCAGGTACCGAAATTGAAGATTTCTTGAACGGACCTTTAGTTTCATGGGTAAGTGCACAACGATAGTAATCGTAAAGTAGAAGTAGAATGAACCGTGAGATAATTTGGTCGGGTCGTTCCAAATGATTGAACTTATTTTTGCATTAATAAATGTATTTAACTACGATAATTTTTCCATGGCATATATCGTAATTTTAAATAGTGTACACCAATGAATGTTTACGTTTGTATATATTTAAATGTATGAATATGGATGGTATAAAATAATTGAATAAATTATCAAATATTATTTAAAACATAAAAATGTCAACATCACATAAATTAACGTTTGTAATTATAATGATTGATTATCAAATTTGCTACTAAAAATATATGAATAACATTTTAATTGATTATTAGATTATTCAAACTAAGTTTAATACAAGAATTGATATAAATATAAATGGCATGTATAATTAATGCAAATGCTATTATTCTGCACAAATGTAGTTCGTTCTGTTGACACACAAAACTTTATCTGAAGCTGATTTCTAAACTTTGATATTATTTTTTTTAACAACTTTTATAAATTTTTATATAGTATTAGCAATAAATGTCAAGTTATTATACAGCATTTTCCAATTATTCTCATAAAAATTCATCAAAAGTTTTTATGCAAAATCTCTATAGATATATGTCAATTTATCAGAATATTATAATTATTTTCAGCTGAAGTCATGCCTTACAAATCCAGAGACAATAAAGGACTATGCGTCTCTTTTCAATGGAGATATATTACATCAAGTTTATCTCCAAATAGATCCGGAACCTTCTTTTCATATTACAAAGCTAGCTGGCTTGGAAGACCAAGCATTGATACTGGGTAGGGTAAAGAATTTTGATGCTATCATTAAGAATGTCAAAAGCTTATATGATGAAGAATTGGGTATGACATTACTGGTAGTCCCAGAGTGCATATGCTTAGGAAAGGCACCAGAATCAAGAGATGGTTTGGAAAATATGAAGCTGCTTTTACTGCTATTACTTGGTGCTGCTGTACAATGTCCAAATAAAGAAATATTCATAACTAGAATAAAGGAATTAGATGTAGACTTGCAGCACAATATTGTAGAATGTATTAAACAGGTATGTACAAGTTTTTGTTATTATATGTACCAAATATTTCTTGTTTGCAATAAGAAATAACCAATTTTTTTAATTATCTATATTGTATTGTTTAAAAGCAAGTCTAAAGTATTACTCTTAGGTCTATGGTTTAGAAACATTGGTTACTCTATTTTGACAACTGATCTGGTTTGACTATCTCTAAGAATTATAAAAACAAGCATAATTTTTTTAAGCTTTTTAGATCTTAGAGGTATCGATTACATGTAAATAAAATTCTTTATGCTCATAAATAGATGTAACATATTTTGAATAATCAATTTCTTATAGCATTGAATTATAATGACTAATAGAATTAGAAATTATTAACATTCAAGAAATAGCACTTATTTAATCTCCATGTATAATGTCATCGGGATGTGTTGGACCACAATAGTACAATGAACTTTCAAACAATAGATTACATAACTCAGATTTTTATACCAATTATTAAGAAAGTCTGGATACTTTAGTGTGTTTGTAATTTTCATGATATAAAATTCCTACTACTACACAATAACTTACTGTTTTGTATTGAGGGAGCTATGATTTCTGCAACACCATGTATAGCGCATATTTTGCGGGATGACAGATCATGGTTACTGTATTTAAACTTGCTATATTAATAAAATTATACACGAAAGTATACATGGATGGATGGATGTTTGTTAGAAGGTACCTCCAGAAAGGCAAAGGATACTGATGAAATTGCATGGATGTTGAAGATAGTCTAGAAAAACATATAAGCTACCAATACCAATTTTTTTTTAAATTACGCGCGGACGGAGTGGCATGCGACTAATCGATATTAGTATATTAATAAATCAAATATCTAATATACTTCTTTGCACATTATATACCTTTAAAAGTAAATGATAGGAGAGAAAAAGCACGACATAACAAACAGAATGTCTTGTTATTTATCGCAATATTTTTTACGTCGTCTTTTTTTTACTATTGTTAGTTTACAGTTATGTATAGGCGGAACATATATTAATGTAACTGTCACTTAGATATCAGTAAATGTATGGTGGTCGGTGAGACGTATATGTGACCCGCATCCCAAACTACACAAGCGTAACGCGTAGATATCATTACATGAACGTACCTCTAAAATATATACGATTGTAACGGCGTCTTTACTCATCCTTAAATGTATTTAGATGTGTTTCATAAAAGGAGTTGCTGGTACTAAACCTTGACAGTAATTGTGAATATGACTTGTAACCTTGCGAGTTTTACTGCCGAAAATCCTACACGAAAGTATCGACATCGTAAGGCAGACGGACAACAAAGTGATTCTATAAAGGTTCCGTTTATTTTTCTTTTTGAAGTACGGAACCCTAAAAACGGACATAAATATGTATTCCAGTTTATGCGGATATTTTTTGTCGATTTTCTTTGTACGATTAACCGCTTATTTGTTTGTAAATAAATACACATTAATTGATAACAGAATTAGTAGAAATAATGCAAATGTTTTAAGATAAAAGAAAGAAAACATTTTCATTTCGACACTTGATACTATCGCAATAGAAGAGCGTGCATGCGTTAATGTGTGAATGTGGAAAAAGCGAGGGAAGTATGTCATGACCGTGTCAAAAGGAAATCTGATATTTGTTTATCTATTTTGACCTGGGCACGTTATAAATAACGTTAATAGTCATAAAACTTACGAAAATATTTTTATTCAAGGTCGAACGAATCCTTAGCTTATGGTATTTTTGAGTGTGTATGAGAGTTAGTGCCAGTAGGGCCAAACTAGGCTAACCGTTGGTTTCCGAGACTAAAATATTCGTATAAAACATATCATCATTATCTTTGATAAAATACAGTTAACAATATGTTTTAAACGGGGTTTTGGTCTCAGAAACCCACGGTTAATCGTTTTGCAAGCATTGCAATATTTTCCTAATTTACATGCAAGTGTTGGGCGTACCTAGATTTCGGTCAGAACTGAGTTTTTTTTAATTACACGTCAGCTTATCATTAAACAATTTCCCAGGTAACAGACATGCAAACCGTAGTTTTAACGCCGGACGCAATCGATCTTTTTCAATCACCGACAATGTTCAATCACATGCGACGTTTGGCTAAGGAAAGGGACCATTACCTACAGAATTGGGCTACATTGGTACTTAATGAAGGTCTTTGTGAGACTGAAAGTGAAAACAAAACTAGTAAAAACCCATCGACACAAAACATTAATCAGAATAACAGCGAAAGCCAACACTTGGCCGTTGAGCTTGCAGATTGGAAAGCACGTCTGCGAAAACAGAGACAAGAATTGTAAGTGAACCACACGTTTTTACTTAAATTATCGGAAATGTAACATTACTCAGTAATTCAAAAATGGTTCGATAAAAATGCAGCTATAAAATTGTATCAATTTCTTTTCAGGGAAGAAAAATCGGAACAGTTAGCCGAATGTCGCGAAGAATTAGAACATACTAAGTTGTTATTGACTAAGCTACGTTCAGACAGTCAGGAATGGTTCAATGAGGCCAGGAAAGCAGCGGGATACAGGGATGAAGTGGATGCGTTAAGAGAAAAGGCCGAACGATGTGAGAGGTGTGCACAACTATTGGCATAAAGTACTAATAATATCTATAAAATACTATGTTTATTAAGTAGACATATATGAAATTATTTGTTTATTAAGAATTTAGATTTTAAAATTGTTGAAATTTTAGGTTAGAACAGGAAATACAAAGGTATCGTGATCGTCTTGCCGATGCAGAGTACTACAAGACACGCGTCGCTGAGTTACGTGAGGATAACAAGGCACTTATGGACTCCAGAGATTTGTTGGAAGAACAACTACAACGCGCTAGGAAGAGAGCGGAGCAGTGTCTAACATTAGAAGCAGCTATGATTAAACTGAAACGAGAAGCTAACGATATTGCCTTGGTAAGTAAATGTTAACGAAATTATCTTAAGTGAGTTTTGTTCAATAATATTGACTGGAATAATATTCTGGTTTAAGGAAAGAGATGCAGATCAACAAAGAATTCAAGAACTGATTGAAGAAAATAATCATTTACAATATATTGCAAGGTCTATGCTCAGTGAAAGTAATAATAGTAACTTAGATACAGACAATGAATGCGAAAGCACAATAGAATCTGGTGAAAATAGTCTATCTGAACAATTAACTAGTAACGCACAAGCTAGAGCTTTAAAACTAGAATTAGAAAACAAGAGACTTCTTTCAACTATTGATAATTTAAGAGAACAGTCCATACTTGATGGTAGTGACAAAGTATTAGATTTAGAAAAGGAAAAGAAACGATTAACATTGAAATGTGAACAACTTCAAGAAAATTGTAACAGACTCATGCAACAGAACTCGGAACTGGAAGAGGTGTTCAAAAATGCATTGGAAGAAAATAGAAAGTTACAAGATTCGTTAGACAACAAAAAAGCGTATATTGATAGACAGTCTATAGACAGAGAGTCAGAGAAGAATAAATTACAAGATTTTGAAAAGCATTTGGAGTCTTTAACAAAAGACAAACAGAGAATTCAAATGTTGTGCGACTCGATACAAAAAAGAGCTGATGATTTAGAAAAATCTTTAGATGCTAGGACTAAAGAATTAAACAGTGTTAAACCGGAAGCCGATAAAGCAATGCGACTCTTAATTCAAACGGAAGAACTAAAGACTAAATTAACATACAGCGAAAAGGAAGCTCACAATCTACAAAGAGAAGTTAATAAATTGAAAGAAGCTGTAGAGGAAAAAGACGTAGTAATTGATAAAATAAGTACAGATATAGAATTGAAGAATAAAGAAATTGAAAGAATAACTCGGGAACTCGACGCAAGTCAGTCGATGGCAACTAGGCTACAAGACTTAGAACAAAAAACACAGGAATTAAAATCGCACAAAAAAGTAGATTCTGAAACGATTCAAACATTACAAAGAGATTTGATTACAGAAAAAGTCAATTGTGACAAATTCATAAACTGTTTTGAGAAACTGGGAATAAGTGCTTCAGAGATAATGTCAAAAGAGATTAACGTGGAGGAATTACTAGAAAAAATAATCACTAATGCAGATAATGGTGGATTAATACTTGATATTGCTTCAAAAGCTAATATAACTAATTTAGTTCCTCATCATTGTAATCATGACAAGAATCAAGGTCCCGATCCTCAAACCGAACAACTATTGGCGACGCTTCAAGCTGGTTTAGATCACTATCAAGCAGAAAATGCCAAATTAGAAGTTAATGTTGCCACACTTAATTCACAAAACGGCTCATTAATATCACAACAAATGACTTTACAACTTGCAAACAGTCAATTAGCTGCTGAAAAAGAGGAAATATTGAAACAACTTGAAGTTTTAAAAGACAAACAAGATAATCTCTTAAGAGATCAAGTAGCATTGCAAACACTTCATGAACAGTTGAATACTGAATATGAAACGTTGCTTAGTGAAAAAGAGCCAGTAAAGATTGCCATGAGAGACCTCAAACTTGAAAATCGAGAGTTAAAGGAGAAAATAGTTACTTTTGAAAAGAAGGCAGCTGAAGTTGAAATGGAAAGAGAAAATTTGAAAAAAGAATCGAGAAACTTAACAAATTTAAGAACGGAGCATTCAAAATTAAAAGACGATTTCAGAAACCTATTTACAGTTAGTGGCAGATTAAAAAATGAATATAAAAACATGCAAGATGAATATAGAAAAATGCGAAGTGAAGTGACGCAATTGAAATTAAAGAACACAGAGTTGTCAGGTGAAATAAACACAAAAACTGAAATAATAACAAGTATGGAATTAGAAATAAGCAAAACTAATCAACATTGCGAAATGCTTATACAAATGAACAAGAGCTTGGATGCTGATAGACGATCTCTGATGGACCACGTGTCACAACTTTTAACACAATATCACGAGTTATTGGCACATTCATTAAAAGACAAACAGCATTATCACGAAGAGGAGAAAATGTTTGCTGACAAAGTTAACGCTCTGTGTCGCCAGAAAGAAAAATTAGAAGAAAAAATTATGGAACATTATAAAAAGCTTGACAATTGTACACCCAAGCGACGTGGTTTCGGAGCTTCATTCGTTAAAAGAGTGAGAAAAGCTGGGACCGATTTAATTAACAAAGTGCCATCACGAAACAATAAGAGAATCGAAGACGAAAATCGTTCAAAATCGCAACTCACGTTAGCCGGTTCCGAATCCGGCGAATCGGATCCCGGCAGCCACGACTTCGATAAATCTTCTAAAATTTGTGAACAAGAGCAAGGTTCTTCAAATCTGAGCACCGAATCACCAAGACATAGTTCCGATTCAGGTTACAGAAGATATGATGAAATATTTAAGAAACCTGACAATATGGAAGGATCAGTGTGTAGTCTAGATCCGAGCAGGTTAACTGGGAACGAAGGAAACTTTACAAGGCGGCTGTCGACTGCGTCAGTGCACAGCGGCGGCGGTGACGATGCTTTGATTAGAGCTTCCTTGAGGAGGAGGCCACATAAGGCGGTGCCGCCCACACATAGGAATAGCTATCAAGGTTTAGAAGGGGATACCGGCTTGCCTGCAGGTAATAATTTTTTTATAAGATTCTCTATTTTTAATTTAATAACTATGACATTTCTTTATTAAACCCATCTTACTAATTTTATAAATGGGAATGTTAAGATGCATGAATGTTTGAAGGTATCTCCGGACTTGCTTAATGAATCTCGACGAAATTTGGCATACATATAGAACATAGTCTGGAAGAAAGAATAGGCTACTAATTATGTTTTTTTTTAATCCGCAAGGACGGAATCGCAGGCGACTGCTAGTATATGTATAAAAATAAAATGTAACAAACTTTTTTAGCATCAACACCGTCTCCAGTGTTTGGAACGGCCGGTTCGAGGCGGACCGTATACTTGGCAGATGATAACCCCGATGTTACTCTTAACTCCAAACCCCAAAGTACTCCCATCAAAGAGAACCCAACATACTTGATCTACAATAGAATATCGACTGTTATCGGGGACGGTGCATGTCAAACTGGTCACGACAGATCGGTCAGTGACAACCAACAAACTGATGTACCCAGGACTACTGCTGGTGAAGATTTACAGGAACATGAAGACCAAGAGAGGACATTAAATCGTGAAAAGCCAGAAAACTCTAAAGAATCAGCGATTTGGTATGAGTATGGTTGTGTATGATATTAGTAGACTGATAATGCCTTTGTAGCCTTTATTCTCCTAAATAATATAATAATCGAATATATACGCGATATGATAATATTATGATGACGATATGACAGTATTAGTTAGGCATTTATTTGCAAATTGAATTTTATTCTTTCCATACAATTTGTACTGAGATTACAGTAAAAATAATTTGAGGCTTATGTAGTTTTACTTTCTGTATATATTTTTTCAATGATTTATTTACTTTAGTATCATATGTTTAAAATTTTGACGAAAGATCCGTGCTCTGATTTTTTTAGTTCCGACAATGAAATTAATTTTCCATTTTAACATATTAAGACTAAATATATTTTATTAATAAATATAATTTTATTAATTTTGTGTGATTATGTATTCATTAATTTGAATATAAGTAAAAGTTAAAATTAATGATTAATCATAATAAAAATTAACATGCATTTGCTAAGATTTATTCTAGAAACTGGTCACAAAATATTCTTAAGTTGAATAATGATTTTTGTCTATCTTAAACATTATATGTTGAAGCTGCCAATTATTTTCTTTTTAGAGATAGACTCTAAATACCCACCTAAGAAATACACTTTTCGAAAGTTCATCGGTCAAATACTTTTATTTTTTCAAAAGAATGTACAAAATTAATTTGTTTTACAATTTTTCACCAGTGATTTTAAAATTAGTAAGTTATTATTTTAAAATATAATGACTATAAATTAATAACAATATTCTGGACAAAATGTAATCTGTAAAATTCTACAAACATCCCGATGTATAGGGTCTATCTGTGTATTGCATATTATCTTTAACATCTATAGAAATTCTTTGTGTTGTCAAATTGTATATTTATTAATTATTTTAACAATTTATTAAGCATAATTTCATTATGATGAGCATTTTATTTGGTGTAGTACAAATATGTATTTTTAAATATAATTTTTATATAAATAAGTTTTAGATATAAGGTCAACTTACATGTAGGTTATATATGAGTTATTGACTCTATATACAATATAAACATAACTGAATAACAAACATATATCGATAATTTTACAGTTCGTTTGAAAAATGAAAAATTCAGTAAAAAAAACTTAAGTATTTAACTTAATTTTGTTCATTTAAAAGTAATCCTGTTTCGGATATCTGGATTTCGCTTATATGCTATAGATTTATAATCTATAGATGACTAAGTATCTATCTGGGCTATCAAAATGGTCCAATTTATATACTTCAACACAGGAACAAAGTTAATGTTATTATTGACTTTATCTTAAAAGACTGGCATACTATTGACACTTCCTCTTAGAGCATGACTTGCTTAAGCTTAAGTTAAGCTTTCTTTTCTCTTTAGAATGGATAAATGTGATTTATCATTGAAAGAGCGGAAAGTATCTGTTGTGATTTGTTAGATTGTGATATTGGTCTTGTCGATGAGTTAAATGATATTATTGTAACTTTTAATGACAATTAGGACTGTAATTAAATCATTATGTGTGTAAGTTGAAAATAACCACTTCATTAGGAAACTTAAACATAACCAGTGCCTTATTATTTCCAGTTTTTTTTTAATAATAAGGTTTAAAACAATATGTTAAATTGTTAGGTATGGTGTTATTTTAGGTGCTTTAAAAATTTAAGTTTCTCTACTAATAAATGAACAAATTCTTTGCTTGTGAATATTTGTGTTGACTGGAAGAAAATACGTACTTACAAAATGCCTCACCGAATTAAATGATTGTAATAGCACTTTTTTACAATAAATGTAAAATATTTGAAAAAACTGTTCTTTTTTATCATTTGTAGGTCCTGAAATAGTTACATACTATCTTTTACCATAACATATTTGAATAGTTAAGAAATTTGGCTTATACATCTTTGTTTTCTTTTGCTTTTAAATTATGTAGTTTTTTTTTACGTTTCATTATTCTGTCGTATTTTAACTTTGGAGGAAGCCTGAGGGCTGGAAATATGGTGTATTCTTTAAAAAATAATAAGGCTTATGCAATTTGTCAATATGTATTATAACCTATCGAAAATCGACATTACTTTTCATCACTAATTTACATAAAATAATACAAAACTTTGAGATCCATTCTACAATTAAAAAAATACTGTCCATTTAAATTTTCAAGCAAAATCAATACTTTCTAATTATACTTAAATTAATGAGATCCATTTAAATTGACTTCAGTCTTGATTTCCCATTGCAGTACTGGATTTGGCTGCAAGGTAACTTTGAAAGGAACTCCCGAAACAACAGCCTTGTGTCCTGATTCCACTTTTGGGGGTAGATAGGAAATTACACACTGAAAATTAACAATTTACTTAAACATGTTTTTAAACATATACATAAGGCAATAAGGACAATATAAATCATACTATACCTTTGGCTTACTAGATTCTGTAGACATATATCCTATGCACATTGTTTTTGTAGTATGTCCCCATAACAATTCACCTTCCCCTACTTGTGGGTTAAATGTTAAAGCTAAAGATCCGCCAAATCTTTCCGGAACATCCCATAAAAATGGTGACTCCAAAAAATTTTCCTTCAAACATTTGTCTAGGCCTATAACTGGAGATGGTCCTAGAAGACTTTCTGCCGTGTTCTTTGCTAATTGTGTCCTTATCAGATGTTCTCCACAACCAGAAGTGCAAGCAGCCACAGAGGGCTGCATGCCATCTCGACTCATCATAGCCCATACACCACTACCAAAAGAAGCAGCTTGGCCAACTCTTCCTTCATGTTTCAACGACACACCTCCTGAGCTTGCCCCAGCGGCAACTATTCCATTAGAATCTACACAAATTGCTCCTACAGTATCTAGAGGGCTAAACTTTATGTCATTTTGTAAAGAATATTTTTTTAATTTCCGTTTACAGTGTTTATAGTTACGGAAAGCTCGTGCTGATATCATTTTTTTATTGTCTACAATTTCCAATCCCATCCTTTCTGCCCAGGTCTTGGCTCCTTGTCCCGTGAGAATACATGGTGGTACTCTTCCTAAAGACAAGCTTTCACATTGTCTTAGACATAAATGTTTTGCCAAAGTAATGGGGTTCCAAACATTTGAGACTGCACCACAAGCACCAAAGTGCAGTGTCTGGCCGTTCATTATGGAGGCATCACATTCTACGGAGCCTTCCCAACTTAAGTTTGATCCATAGCCAGCATTAGTCAACGAGCTATTTTCTAATTCTGAAAAATAAACAATAGTATTGGAGTTAAGGATTTGAGAATGTGTAGTCTTGCACATTAAACAAAGCCTTGTGATTAATTTAAATTTTTTCAAACTATAATTTAGAGTTTTATGTGAAACACACCAATTATTGCTTTTTCAACAGCATCAACTGCATTCCCGCCAGCTTGCAGTGCTTCTACAGCTTTTCTAGAAGCGGCATAGCAAGTCTTCTGATATTCCTTCTTCAATAAATCACTATGATATCCTGCACCTGAGAAATTAATGTATGTATATTAATGGCAGAGGAAAAGTGGGAAAAACAGAAAACACCAGCTACAAAGTACGTCTAAAGTTTGTTTTTAAGTCTATATTGTAATCGAATAGCCTACAATACACAATCACAAAGACTAAATGAATATAGGCATAACCACTCGATATTAATACTTACCACAATGTACTGCTATGAAACCATTCATGGCTTCATTAGAAAAGGCTCAGCTAAACTATGATTATAGTGTATTTATTAAAGTACTATTAAATATCCCCAAATTTATAGAAAATATTACTTTATAGCAAAGAAGCAACTCATTTCAACTTTAGTGGAATCGACTACACTGACAGATGACATTGATAGTTGAGATTTTTTTTTATTTTATGACCTGGTAACATAGACCTTTAAGTCATATCTTATTTGGAAAATATTCATCACTTTGGATTCTGCTTGTGATTTATGAGTAAGTAACCAATGAAAGTTTAGACTTTTTATTTACAAAATTACACTTATAAGGGGTTACTAGTAGTAGTAACCATTTATTCACTCTGAATATACAAACCATAGGGGTAATACATGTCCAAGTATTTCCCCTGTGAAAAATTATACTATATACTAAAATAAGTATATCTGAATGGGTGAGTGCAGATAGCCTTATAATGATATTTTATCTAGGCTAGTCGGGAGAGTGTCCTTAAATAAATAAAAGAAGAAACAACATTTTATGAACAAAGACATAATAGTATTACTTACACTAACAAATTAATTCTATTTTGAATACTTTTCAATTTTGAGTCAATATGTAGATTTGAAAAAAAAAAACCTTTACAGAAATTTTATTATTAATGTAACTCCTATTAAGTAGAAATTAAAAAAAAAGTTAGATTTTTTTGGAAAATTACTAAAAATTTACACAAAAATTTACATAAGACAAATGCCTTTTTATAATCAGAGATGAGATAAATAGAGGAATGATTTTAATATGTTTATTTTTATTTATTCATTTATAACTAAACTTTACACATGAATTTATCAAAAAATTAATTATAAAGCCGCTATTACAACTATTCCTTTCGAAAGTTAGTTTGTAAAATACATTAGTGAATATTTTTTATTGTTTACTAGTAAAAATTTCAAATTATTGACATAACAAAGTATACTATTTGAGAGATTTTCCTGCAGTGAGCATAACACCAACAACAAGAGCCGTTATTGTAAATCCTTGTGCAACAATTCGCATTCGCATCATTCGCTGTGATAATTTTGTTCTTCCTGTTCTAAAACACCACAGGCCATAGGACAATGCACCGGCGGTGGCAAGGCAACCTAAAATATTACATAATATTATTTTTTTTACACATATTAGTAAAATTTCCTTAGTCAATGTATCAAGTATATAACTTATAGTGTATTCGCCAAGTATGATTGGTACAAAAGTGCATAAAAATAAAGTTTACCTATGGGAACAAATGGGTTTTCTCCAAACTTTCGAACAAATTTCTCTTTCAATGTTTCAATTTGGTGAGATTGTCCCATATCTCGACGTAGTTGAATCCAGTCTAAATCTGTCGGTTCCTCATTATCCTTCGACATTTTTGGTTAAGAATATTGTTTTAATATAATAAAAAGAACAAAGTAATTTACATTTATAGTGAAGTAAGAAAAAATAATAAATATTTAAAGAAAAGAACAATAATCTGTAAATCTCATGCGAATGCGAGCGAACGTCAGTGTCATGTGTAACCAGCTGATTGACAGTTTTTCATCACATTTTGTTATTTCAAATATATCTATGATTTTATAAACACCAAAACCGGTAAATAACTTAGACGTGGCCCCAAGCCCTAATACATAAATGTACCTTTTGCATAGTAACGATTTAAAAATAATCCCAAATTGTTGTTTTTACAAGGACCAACGTTTCTTAAGTAAAACCATTTGGGCTAAAAAGATATGGGTAAATGTGGCAGAGATATTTAGTTTTTTTTAATGTAACCGCTGGGCCCTTAGAAATTGTCCTATAAAAATATAAAAACAACCAGAAAACGAGAACAGAACATAGGAAACAGTTTATAAAATGGAACATAGGCCAAATAAAATAAAAAAATGTTGGTAACACTGAAATTTGTTTGTTTATGAATGTGATTTTTTTTATTTATTTATTCTGTTTCCTGTTTTGCTTGTTGTGGTGGTCTAAAAATTGTTCTACGATGCTTGTCCAATATATATCATCTAAACATATTGCTATTGTAAGTTTTCCTACCGTTTATTCTAAATATTTCAGTTTTATCTTGTCTCAGTTGACCAATTACATGATATGCCATATGCATCAAAACTACAACCCAACAAATATGTTTTACATAACTAATTGTCCTTATGCTCAATGCGTTACGGGGAAATCACGTTTTACTTGTTCGAAATGATCTAATATACGTAAAATTCGTATCAGAAAACAATAATGTGTCAATAAATGTATGCAACCTTTCATGTCCATAACTTAAAACGACTGCCATTGAAAGTAAATGATCGCTATAAATATTTTAATGTGTCATTGATATAGTTAAGTTTATTTCCACTAATAGGAATTGTATAAAGAACAAAAATATTTCACTGTCAAGACCTAATGGTAAAAGTCCTAGTAATTTTATTAGCGCTCGGATTCATGATATTTATATCAACATATACCTTATTGTTTCAGTTGTAAGGTTCTTAATTCTCTGGCACGGATTTTCATTCGCCCCTTTTTTCATATTTACTAACAATGATTGTTCATCACTACTGTACTGTTATGTATTTGTGTATATTTGCAAAGTAAATGTATACATGCATTGTATCCTATATGAATAATGTTGTTTTGTTATATAATGTTACATGTTGTTTTTCAGATGGCTGGTTCATCAGTTTGCAAGAAATCAATTGAGTCTCAAACAGTGTCTTGAGCTGTAATTTTACTTATAATCTTTTAATTTAAATTTTAATTTAATAAGTGTAAACAATAGAATATCAGTAATTTTTCTTAATGTTGGTACACCATTCGTTCTTATCTTTTTTGCTCATGATAAAATATATATTACAATCAGTTTAACATTCAGTCTCATTGTAATTTGTGGCTTAAAATCTTAAATTATCATTTTATTACTTGAAATAGCGTTATATATTAGTTATTTTTTACTTTTATTATCACTTTGTATTTTAAATTTTCCCAATATCATAATGGCTTCAAGTGACCCAGAACTAAGTGATGGGATTACCCTACCAGTTTGGATGAAGACTAAACCAGTCAAGTAAGTATACATTTGGTAGTTCATTTAATTTGTATAGAAATATTGCATGCATTAATTACACAATGTTACATATCACATTGGTAAACTTCTTGTTAAAGTAACAATATTAAATTTACAGTTTTAGACTTGCATATAATAAATTAAATGTTGTATCCAATTAAGGCAAATTTAAAAGAAAGAAAGAATTGAAACAAGAATATTGCAAAATTAGGCTTTTCATTTTATTGAACATTTGAATCCATGCCAGTTTGTTGGTGATTCTACTAAATATCATGTTATAAGTCATTGAAAAACTTTGTAGTTTATAAAAATAGTTGAGATATAACTGCATTAATTACACCATACCAAGTTCTAATTGATATAATGCTATGAAGGTTGACTTCTTAACTAGAAGGTTGTGTAGATAGTGTCTTTAGCAACTCACGAATAGCTAAATAATTTGAAAGTATAGTTCAGCCTTGTAGCATGCCCTTAGTGGTGTTGTGTTTATTAAATTACTTGGCGTTGCTTGTGCGCTATTGTTGTGAAAGTGCCAAAAGTTTATCATATTTTACATTGTTTTATGCGACACATGTTATCTAAAGTTTTCATAGAATAATGCAATAGAAAATAGCTTGTAAATTGTCTTTAAATAAGTTTAAATTATAATAATAGCAGTACCCGGCAACTTTGTGCGGAAATATAAAAATCTAGTAATATATATAGCCCATGTCACCTGAGGATAGTGTAGCTTCTCAACAGTGAAAGAATTTTTTTTCAGTACTGTTGGAGCCTATTCAATGCGAACAATGAAATCTTTCCTCATTAGAATTAGAATAGAATAGTATATTCATATAATTTTATAAATTGCTTCTGTTCTGTTTCTTGTTTATGGCTCTCCCTCATCGGATTGGGCCAATGTCAAGTGTTTACTAAATTGCTTTAAATGCTCTCTAACATCACACTGTATTTTGTGGAATGCACTTTGACATATTACTATGCATTATCCTTGAAACCAGGACGAAAAAAGTTTGTGTGCGAGGAACGGTTTAAAAACCTGCTATTTATTTTATAACGGTGACATTGCGAAGAGGACTTTATTATTAGCATTTTATCTCTTAATAAATAAAAGATATATTGTGATATCTCATCGTAGATTGCATCGATATTGAAAATTATATTATTGACGTCATCAGCGATCAATCTGTTCAGATACGTCACGTCACCGACAATTGCTCAATCACGTTATTAGACCGTGACTCCCCACTGCACGAGGTAAATAGAAACTATACATGCTTATAATATAATACAATATAAATAAGCAACAAATGTAAGATTTGCTTAGTAGGAGAGGTGTTATTATTTCTGCCGTGTGATGTTATTGATTTGCCTTTAGCATGTTGTCATGGGTTTGTCTATTTACGTATCGTTTGTCATTGATACATACAATGTTAATCTTACTTCTTACTAATATTATAAATGCGAATGTTTAGATGTATGTCTGTTTGAAGGTATCTCCGGAACGGCATGGATCTCGCTGAAATTTGGCATAGATGTAGAAGATATTTTGGAAGAACACATAGGCTACTAATTCAGTTTTTTTTAATCCCCCGCGGACGCAGTCGCGTGCAATAGCTAGTAAACTATAAGATTACAAAACATCAACGAATGACGAAACTGATATTAATCCGTTATGCTTTAATATATCTGATAATGAGATTAATAGTATCCACGAACCTTGATCGCGTGGGAGTTAAATTTGATTTCTCATAATAATGGAAACTTGCAGAAAGCGAGAACCTGCACAGGTTGAATAGATTGTATGTTATTTTTACAGTTAGAGTATTGTTAGGTATATGATAACGTATCTTTCCCTTACTTTCATATTAACCGTCGCCCGTGACTCCGTCCGGAAATTAAAAAAAAAACTTAATAACCTATGTGTTCTTCCAGACTATGTTCTACATTTGTGCTAATTTTTTTTCAATATCCGTTTAGCCGATCCCGAGATACCTTCCAACAAACATCCATCAACCTAAACTTTCGCACCCAAACTTTTTATAATATTAGTAAGATATGCTCGCTCGCATTTGCTTTAAATTTGTGTAAAGATGTAAGGCTTTTTCCGTTCAGCTAGATATAGTTGGCTACTTATACAACTATTTTAAGATGTACCATTTGAAATGCAACGCGCGCAAACGCAATACTGTACAAGATTTTATGTAACTGTACTCCGAGGTCAGCAAAGGTGGTATGCAGTTAGCATATATTTAATCAACATTTATACCAGCTGTTGCACGCGACTCCGTCCACGCGGAATTAAATAACATACTACGTAGCCTATGTGTTCTTCTAAACAATGTTCTACATTTATGCCAAATGTAAGCAGGATCCGTTCAGCCGTTCTGAAGATACCTTC
The DNA here is from genome assembly GCF_000836235.2 of Papilio xuthus. Lineage (NCBI taxonomy): Eukaryota > Metazoa > Arthropoda > Insecta > Lepidoptera > Papilionidae > Papilio > Papilio xuthus. The sequence continues at coordinate 3,075,215 of NW_013531716.1, forward strand.
AAACAAACATCCATGCGTCTGAACATTCACATCTATAATATTAGTAAGATGTGTTTGCTGACAGCCTTGTGCATGTATCTATTTGTAGTATATGTTTCGGTTACATTCGAATGAGCTATTAGACAAAGGGTCGCCGTACACGGACTTCAAGCAGTCTATACCGGTTTTAACTACTCAAAATGCGTCTTACTATTATGAAAACTATTTTTGTTATTGATATATAACATAACTTTACGATTATTTATTATCTTATCAAATAAGATTACGGTTTTGATTTTGTCATGGAACTTTCTGCGCTTCAATAAAATGGAATGAGATTTACATTAGAAGTATTTGAAGAAAATACGCAACAAGTTGTGTGGCTGTTTATTATTTTTGTATTTTTAAAATGAATTCATGTACGGAAACTTGTACTTGTGATAATATTCAATCACAGGAAGATTGGTAAGATATTAAGATTCTTTTGATTATATTTTTGATTTTGAATAGTAGAGTAATAGTGGTACTTATTGATTTTATGGTGCAAAGTAAACAAGGATTATATATTTACTTATAGTATATCAAACGTCAATATCGCAGAAGTATGGCAAATTAGAAATCCGACATCGTATCGTGCTTTATGTTCATTTGTTTTTTTTTATATTCAGTACCTGTAGCAGGACCAAATAAATTTTTTATTTAGATTTAGCTTCAAAAACTAAGCAATTCGGCATAGTCACTTTCAGCTAAAATCATAGCGCTGCGAGGACCCAACGCACATGTAGAATATAGAATGTTTCTGGGGGTCTAACATGAAAATTTTGTGATTGACAGTATAATATTATAGACAGTTTTGGATGAGATTTGTCAGTGTACTTTGAGCTCGATAAGGGCATTGCACATATCCACATTTTGTCGATGACGTTACGAATACTTTTTCGAAATTTTCGTGCGAGGCCCATTGTAATCGATTATGAAAGTAACAAAGTATCGTCATACGATTTCTTTTTTTCATGCGTCTGATAGCAACTACTATCTAGAAATGTAGGAATTACACTAAGCTGGTTTAAAAAAAACAACGATATCAGGCATTGTTATTTTTATTTAAACTTGATAGCACCTGTATAGATAAAATTGAATGATTACCAAGATGATTTCACTCGTTATAAAATAAAAAGAAATCAAAATACAAAAATGTTGGAGCGGTGATGAAGGAAGGGAGGCTTTGTTATAGAAAAAATACACTAGTGCTTTGATATTCATGAAGTACCGAATACAGCCTATGACTAGCCCTTACGGTGTTTTACAGGGTTCATGTTTGGACATTGTATAGGTGCATATACTCACGAATTTATACTATCTTACGAATATTATAAATGAAAATGTTTAGATGGATGAATGTTTCTTAGAAAGGTATCTCTAAAATGGCGGCATGGAATTCGCTGAAATTTGTCATAGATGTTGAAGATAAACGAAGTCGCGGGTGACAGCTAGTTGGCCATAAAAATAGCAAGTAAACATAGTTGTTTGTGTACAAAAGGTATTAGAGATTATAAGATTAGACAGTTGAATGAATTTATTAAGAAGATTGTGTGAATTTAAAATGTTATGTTTCGTCATCAATTTGTTTTATCGATGTTATTCGCACCGTGTGACATGCGATAATTGAAATGTAAATATTATTTGTTACGTAGTGATTACAAGCTGCTTATCCTCTCCCCACCCACGTCATGTTATCGCTCTTTGTTAGCCGACTACATTATTTTTGTATGGAGATGATAAATACTGTTACTATGTGTTTCATGACTTGTCTAACCGTGAGTTTCTGTGTCCAAAATCTATGTTTAAAACATATTGTTATCTCTATTCTCAAAGATAAAGACTCGAAAACACAAGGTAAGTTGTCTATAGAAAAGTTAAACAAGATTCTAAATGGTCATTTATATTACAAGACTCAAACTTTATGGCAGCTCGCATCTCCAAGTCCTACAGATACTTAATATTACGTTCTGTGTGGCGTCTCTCGTGGAATTCCAAGTCACCACAAAGTCAGGAGTTATTATACTTATAAAACAACTCCATGAGACTGTATGTAACCCCTAATTTCAAAGACGTGAGAGAAATTCTAGTGCATGTATACAATGTAATGAATTGTTCTATTGTTTTAACATTCCAATTTCGTTTACGTAGCATTCGTTACAGAAGGCTACATTGTTCGCATAATACCAAGACTTATTTAAGTTCATACTTTATTCAGATAATCATCACACTTATTATATTCTATAAACTGCCATCTTTTACCCTTCTCTAAATATCTGTTGTACCTATTTGGTTTAAAGGTAGGTTTTAAATGCCTGGGAAAGCTTACTTCTGCCTAATATTATAAACGTGAATGTTAGGATGGATAAATGTTTGTTAGAAGGCTGCATGGCTTTTCCTGAAATTTGCCATAGTTATAGTTTCAAAGAACACAGGCTACTTGTAGCATTCGTTGTGCTATATTTGGCTCGTTCACGTACCGACACGTGTTGCCGGCTCAAAGGTCTGACATCGACTGACGTCCCCTCTCTCCGGCATGTACTTATGGCGTGTACGCTCGAGACAAACAACACTACGTTTATGCATACACTACACTACTAATTAAGTTTTTATTCAATTCCGCGCCGACGGAGTCGCTGGCGACAGTTAGTGAATAAAGGTAGTTGCACTAGTCCTCCTCATGTCTCTCACATTATCGACGGTACAAAAATATCTAATGTAGTGCTGCGACTTCATCGTGACCAGCATTATTTGCATTTTAAATGTAGTTTACATAACAATGAGTAAAGAAAAACAAATATAAAATAATCTAGATGTGTCAGTCTTTGTTTATGAAACAATAGTTACTATTACTAAGATTAAAAGAAAAATATTGTACTAAAGAGTTTTTGGAGTACGTCACAGGGGAATTATATGGCCTTTCAATAATACCCTTTCGATGGACAACCCTTCAACAACCGTTACTTCTCTGACTAAATAATGAAACAATTGTTTAAATGATCCAATGCACTGTCACATAATATTTGTCTTTGCTATAGTTGTGAACCATTTGCGAGGAGCTTGCCAAAACGTGTATAAATTTAGATCACGTTCTCCGCACAAGAGGCACTACAAATCATAGCGAATATTCAATGAAAGTTTTATAAAGAACTCTCGCTTTGAGAGCATAAAAGTGCGAACCAGTTTTGCATAGCTCCTCGTTGTCTTTGACCTTTGCTGACGCGTCTTGTTTCGGTCATGCGCTACCAGCCGGGGGCTGGGCTCGTGCCACGATCTCATTGGTGAACGTCCGATGACGTCATCACGTGTTATTTTCAAACACAATTCGCAGCTCACTTGTAATGTTATCCTGATAAGATTTAACACCAATATAACTTTATCTGTATCGTATAAAAGGCAACCGCGCCTACTATACGTTTTCAGTTCGCGAAAACATTTTGTAGACAACGCCATTTTCTTGCCACTTGTACTTGCTATTTAGTCGGTTTAGTTTTTGTTACTTCAAAGTCATACAATGTTAAAGCGAAGGAACATTCTACTTCAATGCAATAATTTATTCTCGTAAGTTTTTGTATAGTAACTAAATTTATTACTTTATCTTTAATCCATTCTTAATCCATTTATAGTTATGTGTGTGATAATGCGATTCATTCTCAAATTAAATGTATAGGGGTACTTATGATTGTAGGTTTTGTTTCTCTTTATTGTCAAAAGCAAACAGTGATTTTATTTTTCTCAATCTACTAAATTTTGTTCTCAGGGAATTCGAACCGTTTGCAGCTTCACCTCCGGCACCTGAAGATTCTTTCTTCTACATACGATACCCTAAAACAGATGTGTTGTTCGGCAAACCGAAAGTTGGAGACATACCGAAGTTGATCAATGAACAACAGAAAGATCTAGCGGTGAAGGCAGCGTACAGTACTATCAAAGAACAGGACTGGTCCAAACACACTAAGCCTTGTCAAGACGTTCTACACGGGATTGCGCCAATTCATAAACCAGGTAAGATTACTTGATTACTACATTGTGCGAACAATGAAAGTAATACAGCGAAGACCATGCGAATGTTTTAATCTTACCTGTATTGATTTGGTGTGATCTAAAGAAGGTTTGTGAGAATTGTGCGGGATGGAAAATCATTTTTTTTTTACTTTAAATAATTATTATTACTTTAATAATAGAATAACCTTAGTAATCTTCAGGCTGTTGTTTCTCAGGTTGTTTTTGATTGTTGAATTTCCAATTTTTACCACCGTTCTTTACTGATTCTAAAAACTTTAAATTTTAAAATTTTCGAAATCGTCATACTCTTAACGTTTACTTAACAACAAAACATTACTAAGAAAATGATTAAATTATCTTTGCACAGTATAGATAAAAATCTCCGTCAAACATAGCGTTATCAAAGAATTGGTTATCTATGTTTTATTAGTACTTTCTTTAATAACTAAATATGTAAGTTTCGACTATCTTTAAAAGGTTGTTTTCAATGATTTTTCTTACACACACAAAGTAAAACATACAATATAGATAACATAAAACTTCATTCATATCATACTATTAATAATAATATTATATTATAAATGCGAATGTTTGGATGGATGGATGGATGTTTGAAGTTATCTCGAGAATGGCTGTATGGAACCCATTAAAGTTTGGCATAGATGTAGAATATAGTCTGGAAGAACACATAGGCAGCTATTAAAGTTTTTTTTAATATTCCGCGGACGGAGTCGCGGGCGATAGCTAGTTTATAAATAAAATATATTTTGAATTCTGAATTTTTTTTATTAGTTTTTTGAAGAAATTAGTTATTAAATCTTTAATGAATACGTGACTTCATATTTGCTTATTACTTTTTTTCTTATTGTTTATTAATAAGATACTGATAAATAGCATGATGTTTATTCATAGGCACATGTTTATTATGTTGCTATGAAGTAAAATTTTCCATGTAAACACATTATAACTAGATTTGTTTATTACACAAAAGGGCTGGTTTGTGTAAAACGAAACATCAAATAAATCTTTATAAGAATCTATAAAACACAAATGCTTCTTCTAAAAATACGCTTTTTTAATCATTGAATCACTTTAGATCTCCTTTATTTAATTTAATATAGATATTTCTAAAAATTCTCGAAAATTCTTAACCTGGATTCGAACTCATAGCTCGCAACGCGAGTGTTTATCAATTAATTAATTTTGGATGTATAGACGTCGCTTATTTGTAACGAAGTTATTTTTAAATCCTGTTAAGATTAATTCTTCGTATAAAATATTGTTTATTTCATCTATGATAAGACATTCAACACATAAGCCTTGCTTTATTTGACGTTTAAAACTAGCACTTTTAACTCGATCCTAAACGTAATATGTATTTTGTTAGGGTTTTGGTCTGCTTTTACTAGAGTTTTGTGGTTTATTCCAGCTATCTTTAGTTTTAAACTGGATATTATTAAAACGCAACTCGACTGCACATAAGGGAAGATGATTTGTGATTACTCATTGTAAAGTGGAGAACGAATGCAACTTTCTTAGTTGTCATGACATTGTTCGGACGTCTTTGTTGCATTGAAAGGTCTTTAAATCAATTGGTGGACTATCGTTTTAAATATTATTTTTCGTATATTGGCAACACTCAAGTGTCGACTGAACTCGTCAACTTATCGGCGTCCTACTTACAAACAGGTTTTGCGTCTTTTTATATCAAACGTCATTTTACGTCCCGTTCTAGTGTTGCAGTCATTTGTAACGCAGGTTCATTGATAAAAGGGAGACCTTGTCGATTCTCTGTGCCTTTTAATAGTTCAGTGTGAACGTTGTGAACAGATTTGTATTTGTTGTTCTTTAAGTGAAGAATTAAAAAAAATACTCGTCAGATTCACATTTTGAAGCTGTGCCGTGTCCAAGGATTGTTTTGTTTTTGTAAGTTGATTTTTTTTATTTTATTCGTAAAATCACGAATGCATGATGGTTAATTGTTTATGATCTTTTAACTATTTGAACATAAACAATAATCTTTATACTATTAACTTCCACTTTTTTTTACTTTGATACAAATATCTTAACCTATAAATTTTTAGTTTGTACTAGATCATATCGCGACTTAAATAACTAGCCGCACGTTCAAGCGCAATACCGCCAGTGGAAAGAACAAAGGCACTAAAACACTTCTTTTCTTGTCTTCCCCAAGTTTTTTTTAACATAATTTCGTTTTTTTCATCGCATAGCGATTCAGAATATCTGTTCGTATTGACTTTTTTTTATTAAAAATGTTTGGTTTTGTCGAGGATTTTTTGTTCCTAGTACATGGTAATTCATAAATAAAAAAGTAATAATTTTTAATGCCAATTCACGATTTTTATATCAATTTAACAAATTTTGCTCAACGTTATATACTCGTAAGGCGGTTTCTAACACATTCCACTATTTTGTGGCTATATCAAGGTCTTCAATACGTTGCCTTTCATTTCCCCGTCTTTGTTCGATTCTAGATTAAAGTTTTTTTTCAAAGATTATCATTATATTAGAAAAAAAGTACATTTATACTGTTTGTAGAAATGCATATATTATTTTATTTAAGATTTTTATAAATAAAATGCAATAGTTACTACCGCCTATAGGTATAATTCAAGAGCACTTCTGTTTTGTAATATCTATGCACATCTATCGGTAGATGTTCGCGTATTGACGAGACCTAGCGGTTCGAGAGCTTGTGAAAATTGTGTTTATTAGAGCGCATCTTCCGTTACAGCTTAAAATACTGATTGCGATGGCATTTTATTATGAATAACCTTTTTGGTAGTTTTGTTGTAAAAATATTAATAGCTTATTTTGAACTGATTACTCGTGAGTAATCAGTACAAAATCTGCCCGTCCAAGTGTCGTCAAAATCAGTTCAGCCGTACCGGAGATTACCCGGAACAAACGCCGTCTTACGGACATACAGACAAAAATTTTAAAAATTGATTTTTCATTACCAATTTCGCAAATACATCATGTATACGAAATATATATTTTTTATATTATATGCACTAATTTTATTAATATGTATAAAAGATTTAATATGTTATTTTGTTTGTTTGCAGTGGACTTGAAGCCGGCGTCGGTAGGCACAGAGGATGGGTTTAAAGGAGAGGGTGCGGCGTGCGGCAACTCCGTCGTCAAGGTCAGTACACACCCGACTCGGACTCGGAAACTCAAACCTATAGAGCTGACGTCACGTCACGATCAGTTGCACTTACTACCTATTTTTTCTAGTGTCTTAAGACCCTTCCGTCTTTATTTCATACCGCCTTTCTTTGACTTCCTAAAATATTTTTAAAGGATCTGATTTAAGAGTTATTTGCACTGTAAAGAAGCAATCGGGCATCATATGAATTGATATTTGAAAATTTTGGGCAGAAGACACTGACTCATGTTATCGTACTTTTGAAGTTTCGCCTCTTACCTAATTATGTGACGTCATTCACGTGACTTCGAAACTTCCGAGTCTATAGACTGTCAAACTTTCGCTCATAACTTTCTTATTTCCTTTTATTATTTGATAAGTTCAATGCTAGATGCTAGGAGTGAATCTATTCGAGTAGTTTCTTAGAGAGTAATTAATAAAGGATGAATTAATCATGATTAATTAAATGGTTATAAGTCATCACCTTCTTAAGTCTTTAAGCGCAATTAATGAATACTATAATTCATATAGGAATATCTGACATGATAACTTGGAAAGGTCAAACGTATCTTGCTACTAGTTAATTTGTTTACTATATTTCATCATGCAGTTGTACGAGATACCTATATTTTAAAATATTAATTTGTGCAAAATTATGACGTCACGTCGTTAAATTAAATTCTTTTTGGAATCAACTTTGAAATTTCTATCTCAGATAGTTTCATCACAAAAATAAAAATACACTAGATATTAAATTTAATATTATCAAGATACATTTGAAAATCGTAGTCATTTTTTTTTTAGTTTGTAAAATTGAAATCGTCTACTTAAATCCACGACATATTTTAATAATTAATGTTTAAAGTGGACAAAGTTCACACGGCGCTCTGAATACTACGGTTAATGATAGACGACCTAGATCGAACAAATGGCCGGTACCTATATTAGATTAACTGTACTAGATTTAAATTGTACTCCATTCTAAAACTGTTAATTTAATTTGTAAAGACCATCTTTGACGTTGAATTTCAAATATCCTAAGACAATGACTTATTTTTCAGTTATCATTCGCACGGGCGCTTTTTTATCGCACGTTAAAAAAACGTTCAAATGGAACAAAATGTATTTTGAAGTATCTGTTTATACGCAAACGCTTTTAAAATGCAATGCTTTTTATCGTGCAATGTTGCATTTTGAAACCTTGGCGATCGGAATAAGAGCGATTTTACGCCCCTACGAATGGCTTAAGTTTCAAGTATACAATTCGACCGTCTCGTCTCTTGTTTTAATTATTATTTTTATTGCTTCTAGAAAACTTCATAACATATTATAATCCTAGGAATCTTTATGCTAATTGTTACGCTTTTGTTCGTTTCAAAGAAGTCTTAATATGACGGCTGTTAAGAATTCATTAAACCATAAATTATGTCACGCAATAGTTTTAATTGTTTACATAATGTCACTGTTGATGTCAACTGCTTTACCATTTGAGTTGAGACATATTGTTGTTTCTGTTTATTTCAAAGAGAATGAAACGGAAGATAATTATGTATTAATACAAGTATTATGTCAGTGGAGTCCTAGGGTTAGTGTTTTAAACTATATCATTGATGTTAAAAAGAAATTATAAATGCGAATATTTAGATGGATGGATGGATTTTTGTTTGAAGGCATCTCCGGAACGGCTGCATGAATCTCGCTGAAATTTGTCATAGATATAGAACATAGTTTAGAAGAATACATAGGCTACTTATTAAGTTTGATTTTAATTCTGCGCGGACGCAGTCGCAGGCGACATCTAGTACAGTATAAAGACAATGTATCAGTCACTGTCCCTCATCAATTCTCGTAGAAAATGTGGTGTTCGTGTTTTGGAACTAAGCCAGTTTGGTATAAAGATTGACTGGTGTATTGCAGGTGGCGCATCAGATGATCCAGTCGAATCGTTCTCCACGCGGTTTTACGGTCGCGTCGCCCACGGAGGAGGAAGCGGTGGCGCCCACTGCCCGCCAGTACAACCTGCAGACACGCCGCGGCAGCAAGAGCCTGCCCGCCACGCCCGCGCACTCGCCCCCCTCCAGCCCGACTGGCCGCAGGAGGATGATCGGAAATAGGTAACAATAAAGAAATAAATAAACATGAATACGACCCTGTACTTCAGTAGTGGACAATTGAAATTATTCTCCAATTAATTAAAAACAAACATTTTGAATACCACCCTGTATGTTGCTGATATTCGGTGCAATGTTATGACTAAAAGCTGCAGTAAAAATTAAAGCTTTATCTACATTAAAGTAATAAACAGTTCAACTGTTGTTTATTAATAATTACGATATTTCGCATGATTAGTTGTAAGAACCCAAACCTTTTCAGTAAAAATTTCTCCATACTAACGGCATATGTTGCAGACTGATACATTTTAGTTGAGTTCTGACGGGCAGATAACAATTTTCATAATAGATGTGTAATAAAATAGTACTTACGTATTGATGCATATCTAATGATTCTATGACGTTGGTTTATCTAGTTGCATAAGTTGTGTAATTGTTGTCATGACAACATGAATACAATACATATTCTGCATTATAATGTAAATTGTAGTAGATGAAAGCTATCGTTCTCAATAACTGAATATTCTGAGCATACAAAGTTGGCAGCATTGACGTCATTTGATTGAAATATCATGTTTTAAAGTACGTGTGTAATTGTTAACTCTAGAGTTTAGCTTACTAATATTATAAATGCGAATGTGTAGATGGATAGATGTTTGTTAGAATGTATTCGGAATGGCTCAACAGATCTTGATGAAATTTGGCAATGATGTAGAACATAGTCTGGAAGAATACATAGGTTACTTATCGAGGTTTTTTTTTAATTCCACGCGGACGGAATCGCGGGTAAAGGCTAGTATAATAATTATGTTTATTATTCTTTGATATGTGATATGCTATTTTAAGATATGAAGTTACATAAAGTAATTTTTAATTATTTGTCTATATCTAATGACTTTATTGAATTGGGTTATTAAGAGTTTATTATATATTACATATCGATTTAATAGTTTTGTTCATTTAACTCAAAATTCATTGGGTCAATAAAGCAAAAGTAGATAAAGTTATGATCAATTAGTGGGCATATTATTTGCTGTTTAAATGACTTTGTGGTTTAGTTAATAAAGATTTATTGCATATAAATACAATTAATATAGCATTAGAAAATATTATCATTCCATTTACGGTTGGCAACTTCATTTGTACAGGTTCTTTTGGTTTTCTATTAAAAAAAAAGCCTTGATGCTAGCGGCTAGTATTAGATTTCTTTCGATCCAATCAATGCAAAGTACTAGATAATAGGACTTTGTAATCTAGCTAAACGCTATTATGTCGGAAGATGAATAAACTATGGCGCCATCAATTTGAGTTATTCAGTTAGTTAGGAAATATAGTTCAAAAATTGATACTGTCATCAAAGATAGAAGCCAACCAGCCTATCGTAAATATCTGAACAAAGTAATCGAATTTGTACTTTATTGAATATTAAACGGACTTGGATTTTAGCCGCCTTTAACTTATAGGCCTCATGTCTTTTTGTCGGATGGGTCGATTTATCTGGTGTTATTATGGTGACAGATATTTCACTTCACCGTTCGAGCCGGTGGAGGATTCCAGTAATCGCTCCTGGCTCACGATGGCGCTGCTCGGCTTCAAGAAAGACCTCACCACATCCACCTCCACCCTCGCAGAGGAGGACACCATCGAGCACAGACTGCAAGGTATGTAGCAATAGTATATTTTAAAACCCAATTAAAACAATATGCTGCATCTTTATTATACATTAGGAAAGTCTACAAAATCTAATGTTATAAATGCAAAAGTTTGGAATCGATGGATGGATGGATGTTCGTTAGATCGTATCTCCAGAATGCAATGGATCTTGATGAAATTTGACACAGATGTAAAATATAGTTTGGGAGAACACATAGGTTACTTAAAGTATTTTTTTAACACAATTTTGACATTTTATAAATTCGTAAATATCATTCCAGGTGGAACATTAGCAGAATCCGTGGAGAACTTAGGCCCATCTCCTAGAGGTAAAGAACCCAAACTGATGTCCAACGAAACAAGCACACAGCAGCCCAAGTTGACGAAACCAGCGCACGCCTTCCGACCTAAACCCTCGGAGCTCAGGGAAATGAACTTCTGGTCACCGACCTCCATGTAAAATTATTTCCGTAACATTAATACAGAAATAATAATAATAATAATGTACTTCACTATTGTTAACTTTTTATCAGTATTTTTGTGAATTCAGATTACCTTAACTGTCTATGTTTTGTCAAAGAAAACGTAAGGGATGACAATATCTATGACCAAGTGTCAGTGCTCTGGAGATCTTGGGTTAAACTGATTCATAATTAAATAGGTATATACTTAAATTACTTTTAATTACATGTTTATTTAGTATGAGATTTTATGTAAGCTATGAAATGAGGTTCATTTTAAAGTAATCTTACATATAAAATTACTATAAAATATTTTTGACTTGTGATAAGCAATATCTTTGCAATAAAGAATCCTCAAAATCTGTTCTTCGGAGATAATAAATAAAAAAAAAGAAAATGCGTCAAAGCCAGACTTAAAAGTTATCTGAACTGATAGATTTTGACCGTTGCAATGTCACTCAAATAATATGTTTACATAAAATTTTGTATCTCTTCAATTAAATTTCACTATACTGCAATAAATATAAATTTTTTCTTCGTCTTATATATTTAAAAGCTTTTTAATAAAACAAATAGCAATATTTTAAATACATTTTTGTGTATACGACCGGAAAGTCGGACCCTTCTTATTCCAGTATAATATAAGTTTGTGTGTCTGTGTGTTTGTTGCTCATTATATATAAAACTATAAGCATAACTCATTACAAATGTTAGATTGTCTTTCACATGTGTGTAATATACATCTAAATAATATATATGATCGGTTGGACAGTCACTAACTGTCGCGAATTATTTGCCTTTATTCAATTGTAGTTTGCTAGGACGATGGTAATTTTTACCATATTTTTTTCAACTTACATGCCTGCATTGATATTATATTAAAATTAAAAAAAAAACAGCATTTGCCAGTTATGAAAATAAACCTCCGCCTCTTTTGTTTATTTTTATGTATTTTTTTTAAATACATTTAGAAATCATTTTTTTCTAAATAAAATAATAGTGTCTTAAACCTATATTTTGTTTGAATGTTTGTTTCAAATAAGTACCGTAAAATGGAACGTATTTTTGAGCTGTCAAAAGATTAAATTATAAAACTGAATGGTTATGTAAATTGTATTTTTCATATTAAATGTAAATGTTTGGTTAAAATCAAAATGAATCTTGAATTATATTTTTGTATTAGATTTACTGAATCATATTACGTATAAAAGTTTAGAATGAATTGTTATTTGTGTATTTGACAATGTGGCTATTTTTAATCTGTTGCTTGTGTCATATCTTTTGAATGGTGTTTAATTTCTTTCTAACTTGGTAACATTTTTATGAATAATAGCAACACTGTTTATTTAGATGTAACATGGAACGGATAGAATTAGTTACTTTAGTATATTACATTATATTAATATTTTTCTACTATACTATTGGAATTATAAATTCTTATCATGAGCAGAAAATGTCAACTGGTACATTTTAAATGGTTTTATTTCATCAATATTTTAAAAATAGAAAATAATAATAATATAACAATAAATAATCTACTTTGATTTCAACTAATTTATATTATTCTTTTATTTACACCTTTTATTAATTCATAAATAAAAATTATACAAATGAGAAAAAAGCCGCTCAACAGAATAACCTTGGAATACCGAGACTACAAAAATCGAAGTAGAAGAAAGGTAATATGTGATAGTTGCGACCATTTCGCTGCCGAACCAATTGTATTAGAACTCTTGTACTTAACTGCTTTTTTTGGAGAAAATCAAAAGGATCACGGAAAATTAGCTTCACAATTTCTAATGAAATTTGCTTAGAATTGTACTAAAATATTTAATTAACAAATTAAATATTTTATATTAACATTCTGTTATTCATTGGTAGGGTCATCACCCCTTACTTAGGGCTGGCTCCGAGCCCCTCGGTGGAAACGTATAGTGAGCTGATGATGGATTTATTGGTAGGCGAAGCTAATGTTTTACGTAAAATATCCCGTTTACATTAATACCGATCTTTATGCTATGCACATTTTGAACAACTGCATCGCAATCTAACAATGACTGAAATGTCGTTATCCTTTTTAGTAAAAATTCGTCTTTACGTAGGTCCTCGTTAATTGGTACGGGATGCTCAACGGTAGCGTTGGGATCGATCCTGTTAGATTGAAGACTTACTCTACTAATGAATAATTGCACTCCGGCGAAACCGAACTAATTTTGTAATGGTAGACTAGAGCTTTTGTCGAGAACCAGTCTACCTATATTATGAATGTGATTCAACCATTCGGTATTCTTTTACGAATATTGTTACTATGGAATTATAAAGTTTATATTTTAGCTTATAAATTATTTTTATTTTTTTTATATTCATAAGGTAGCAAACGAGCGAGCGGCCACCTGAAATCGCTGAAGTAGCGAAGTGACCGTTGCCCATAAACATACGCAATTGCATATGCGTTGCCTACCTTTAATCGACGGAGGAGAAAAATTAATTATAAATTATTTGATTGCAGGGTAGTTAAAGAAGAAGCAAATGTCAGGAAGAAAGGTCGCGACTGTCAGTAATGAGAAAAGAACATGGAAAGAGTGAGAAAGAGAGAGTTAATTTGAAGCATCTTTATAATAAAAATAGCCAACAAATAATTGCAATAATCGAAGTCTATTAGTATTGTCTACTGCAACATACGTCAGTTATTATAAAAGTTAAATCTAAATCCTTAATATAGAGAATAGAATCTGCCACAATAAGATAGTGCTCGGTTTCGTTATAGAACACATCAGTCCAACTGTCACTTGACGTGTCTCTGGCTCTGGCTTGAGGCAATTCCAGAAATGAAATATTTTTAGACCCATCACACGAAAACACTCTATTCAGAGCCAGACTGAAACTTATTGTTTATTTAGCTGGACTAGAGGCTGCTTTATTGATACATTTGATTATTGTAGTAGGAGTCAAGTATAGTTTTCCTCATAATGTTAAAGGTAACATGGTAAAGTTTTTAACAATTTGTTCATTAAAACTTGTTTGTTTGTTATTATGATTGTCTTTTCTTATAAAGTCGTAAAGATATTTTGAAGGAAATTAAATTGAAAATATGAATAATTTGATGCAGTAAAATATCTAGATAGAGCTGTTCAAATCCATTGTAAATAAGTCGTTACCTTGAAGACGAAGTGGCTTCATAATAAAGTGATGTTAGCGCTGTTGCATCTTTCATGAGATTGTAAACAGAGCTACGAAACTGGTGAGTAATATCTCCTACATTTGTAACTACATGTAAATTGGATTGTTCATATTAAGTTTAAAATATAAATTGCTTTTTAATAGCTTGCATTTTTCATATCCTAATTCTGCAATCGTATTTGGTAATCTTTACAGTCTTACACTATCTAATTTACAGACTAGTCTTAACATAAAATATTGCCTGCAATTTCCGCATAAATTGATTGATGACGTCAATAATATGATCATCAACCTGCTAAAACAGAACTTTCTTAGAACTTTCAGTCAATTGCGCATTTCATCATAAATACATTTGCTTTATTTGTACATAATTATAAATAAACTTACACGAAGATGTAGACAAGGTTTAGTAAATAGTTTTTCTTTTCTCGTACATAAATAGTTCCGTTTAGATCACAATCCTCTGAAAATGTTACATCCTTCGTACGATTATTATATTTTATTACTCTAATTTAATTTAATTAATCTTTAGTAATATGGCAATACAGAATCGTTGTGGTTTATAAAACAGTCTAAAAGCTGTTGCATATTTCATGACGCTTTGTTAACATAGTTCTTTAGTCGGGCTCAATCCTTTAGTGTTACATTATATTCTTTGAAATAATTCTGAAAAGTTCCATCTCTGTGTATTTTGTGTGGCGTAAAATAATATTAGGACGAAAAAATAAATCTTCCTACTTCGCATTATGTCAAAGCTGGCATACGTGTTCAATGTAATTTTTTTTTTATTATTTTATCTATTTATTTCATGGTAATTGTAAACAGAATATGATCGGATTTAAATCTTAAATCAAAATTAATTGTAGATAATAAAATGTCTACACTCGATTTACATGCACGTTATTGAATTTTAAAGAGGGTTTAATTTTGACAGTTTAATTAAGCTTGTACTGACCGCGCGAGGGTCTAGCTATAATTTTAATTAATATGGGAATTAATATCAGATACTATATGTACTGTTTTCATATATTCATATAAGCTATAGATTACGTTTATGAAATAATGTTGAAATCAGTTTCTTCCTGAATCTTGCGACGCTGTATTTATAAGCATTTTTTAGAAGTGGCATCCAACATTAAATCTTTTGCGTCTTTGCCATTTTCCAAAACGAATTATGTAAATGTACGTTATTTAAGATTAAATGGTTATGTTAAAAATTTATGCATAAAGTGCAAAACTGTGTTGCACTTTAATAGATTTATACTGTTTTAATTGAGGAGGAGACAGGCGATGTCAAAGACTATGAATAGAATAATCAATATGGATCGTTGGTCTCCACTGCTGATACATTCAAGTAGGTAACAAATTGTTTTTTGTAAGAATGTTTCGGCGGTGAAAACCTACGTCATTTAAGTCATAACGTGCAATATATTATGTCAACGTAAAATTAAAACTCTGTAGCATATATATTAAAAATTATTTATAGTTACAACATGATATTAACTGTTCGAAATTGTTTTAAACAGTTTCCCTCTAAAAGTATTATGAGTTGAAATGGATTTAAATTGTGGTATTCGCGGTAAAAGTTTTGGCTTTAAAACTATGCCAATGGGAATAGTACATTAAGCTTTTAACAGGAAGGTTACTTTTGGAATGCAGTTCAGTTCTGATAGAGTTTCTATTTAGCGATCTACCCTTGTAGGGTATATTTAATTAAATTGTCAAATGACTTATCGTATTTAAATGTACAAGCCTTTCGTGGACTTTGGAAATACCGAAATAAATACTAAATAAATCAGTTATTTATTCAGGCATAGATTATAGTGATTTAAATAGAATGAAATTCTGTCTGTTGTCATTTTGTGAGATAAAACGTTAATAATAAAATTTTTATTTATGTAATAATTAATAAATAAATAATAAAAAAAGATGTACACATGAAAGTTATCTTTTCGATTTTACAAATCAATCATAAGTAAGGAGAATATCACAAAAAATAAGATTAAAATAATTTACACCTTAACTTTTTGGCAAACAGGAGGAAGGCGAGTTGGCGTCTTAGTTCCGTATAAATTACTCACTGTGCTTTCTGCGAAATTAAATTTTGATGGCCGCCTTTATACGGGATCTGAAAGTAGATTAACATAAAAACGACATTTTATGAAAACATATTTCGACTCCAGGAAATGTTATTTATGGACGCACTTTCATAAATATAATGTGATAAATAAAATTATGTTACTTCCATCTTAACTTTTTCATAAAAACAATATTAAAACTAAGAAATACATTCTTTTACACTTTTATCATTAAACAAATAAATAAGACACAATTTGCCTTCTTTTTCTATAGTTGGATGGATGTATGGACTTTATGGATCTGAATAGAATTCGAAACATAGATTAAAAAGTCTTAAATAAGGCTACTCAGTTTTGTTTTTAATTCAACGCGAACGCAGGCGACAGTTAGAACCTAGTACCTACCCAATAACCAGGTTTATATTACATTCATACCTATAAAAATATTGATTTTGAAAATAAGTATTTAATAGGATTGCAGCACGTATGCAATATCTGTTGGAAACACATCCCACGGGTGCAACAAACACCTAGTGACGTCATTATCACGTTCCGTTTTATAATAATTTACAATTTTACCAATTCCATAATACTTTATTATTTACAGATTTAGATAATACGATAGTTACATATATAACAGATTAATAATTACATGGACTTTTTTTTTTTTTTAAATCCATGTAAATATCTTAAATAGATATATAAAGTAAAGCGTTTCTAATGGGAAAAGGAAAATAAATTGTTAGTTTTAATTTTAGTTTTACGCTATATGCGTTTTTCGTACTACCGTACAACATCAGTCGGCCCGTGACCATGGCGCATGCGACTGTGTTGAAATTCGGGAACCCAAACAGCTTAATCATGGTAAGAATCCCGTTCCTTACGAAAAGTTTATTAGTAAAACTATCATAGTTTCAAGTTACATATTATGGGAATTGATAAAAAACAATGTAATCCTCTCAGTGGGCGAGCTGTAACAAATTTTTAATCAAAGGTTTCATTGTGTATCGTGGATGAAGCCACTTTATTCCTTTGTTTTTTTAAATCTTTTACAGTTGTTTGTGGCAGAATGGAACATGATAACTCGGGACAACTTCACCAACAAACTGTCATCTTGTTTTCAAATATCATCTACTTGTGTTTTTTTCTTACCCACGCGAGTATCAATATTAATCAGAGGTATGTTATTTATTGATTGTTTAACTTATTCCAATAGACTACTTTTAAACAAAATTTATTTACATACTTCTTAGTTTGGAGAAAATGTTTCTTTTGGATGAATTGAGGCAGAAATATGTAATGTAATGTGATTTCTTGTTAGAATGGGTTCTTCTAAAATTGATTTAAACAGGACAGCAGTAGATTACATTATATGGTGGCAAACTTACAATGTATTTAAATAACCAGAGATAAAACTAAAACAATTTATAATGTTTAAAATTATACGATATAGTAATTAATTCTTGTAGAGGAAGAACAGATGGAAATATATCCGAATCACCTGAACTGTAGCGTATTGATTGTTCTATTTACGTAAACAGTAGTCTGTCTGGCAGACTGTCTCGCCGGGATATATTCGGCTAGCAACGATTTGCACTTTGCATGTTGAAACTTTAACAAGCACTAATTTATCCGATGGACTAATTTAAACAGTATTAACGTATGGTACAATCAGAGATTCAAATAACAATATTTGTTAATTAAGTAAATTTCAGCTTGATACTTTCACGCGTTCCTGCGAAAAAGGGTCTTGACAGACAGACAGACGGACAACAAAGTGATCCTAGAAGGGTTCCGTTTTTTTTCTTTAAAGGTACGAAACCCTAAAACAACAGAATTATCTGTAAAAGTAAAATAATAAAATGACTAGGCAAAATCTGTTTATTCGTTTAGATCACAATGGAACTTACGCGCGAAAAATATAACCCAGCTATTATTGTGGGGTAATAAACGAGTAATGGAGGAAACATTATTAGAAAGAAACATTTTCATACAATCGCTCATCATAATCGTCATTAATGAAAACATCATGAAACTATAAGGATATGTGACGATATTAAAATTCAGAAGCGAATTCAGAAGAATAGCGAATGAAAGAGTTGATTTCAATAGCTAATAGATAACATTACAATATGTTTGTTCTACGTTACTTTGTGGGCCGGGTCGAATAACTTTGTAGGCAATTTGCATACGCACTATTGAAATTCACGCAGGCTTGAAGTTTGACAGTTTAATTAACCGTGTACGGAGCGGTATACGAGGGTCCAACGTGAAATTAGGACCCAAGCTGTCTACTTAATAATTACTATTAGTTTATTAATTCTATTAATTACGAATTATCTTATTTTCAGTATAATCAACTTGATTTTGTTGAAGGTGACTATGTAAACAAAATACATTACATACAATACAAATATAACATTTCATATAATTGACGGTGAGCGACGGCTGTGCCCGCGAAATAATACCAGTCCCACTCACCCTGATGAAGGGCTTCGATGGGCTCGAAAGTAGTCGGTGCCGCCTACGGACGAACAGACGTGAGTGTTAAAGCCAATTTTATATAAGTTTTTTGATAATGTCTCACGCAAGTTAATTTCTTGTAAATTGTATTTTGGCTTGTAAATTGTTTATAGCGATAACTGATTTCTTTATTTTCATATTATTGTATAATAAATTATCACGTCTTTAAAGTTTAAAATAAGTTGAATTATACTTTTTCGATTATTCAAGATTGTAATATTTTTGAGCAGCAACCTAAAAAAATAAATACTAGTATAAACTCAGCAGATACGTTAGTATGAATTGTATAATAATATTATAAAAGGCATTGGCACATGTAATAAGATCAGTGCGGTGATAGAATACTGATATGTAAATGTTCGACACAAGCGGGCTATTGGAAAACTAAACCACTCGTATCTCGCTGCAAAAATCCTATTTCTATTCGGTTAAGGAAAACGCGTCGAGTGCATTGCCTCCGCGTTCACTAAAATTTATGATTTAATTTTGTTCTTCCTATATCACCGATGCTACATTTGCATCGAAATGAGTCACAATATCGAAATGGTGGTCGCTTTTTGCATAAAATATACACAGTCGTAAGGAAATATTAATAAATATTTATATTGTTGAAGTTTTCTTTATGTTAGCTTGAAATTTATCTTTAGCTATGCTTTTATCTTAGTCTGATCTATAGAGCATAGATTTATGCACTTTGTCAAAGTTGAGTGATGGTTTACATCAAACATTTTAAATGCATCATAGTCAAAAGATCGTCAAGAAAAAAATTATCTAGATTGTTTACAGGGCCCTTTATATTTGTGTGGTTATTTTCGAAATGGAAGACTTTTTTTCTAAATTAAGTAAGAATAAAATGAGTTCGAAGTCGCGTGCACAAACAAGTTTAAAATAAATGCGAGTACACCAAAATAACAGATATTCTTTGCGTCGGCAGATGGCATACATTATGCAGGGATTGCTTGCTCTCTCTACGAAATTAAATTTTTCACGACGGCTAGATGACAGGGTTTTTTATTTTTTTTTATAATTCCATTTAGTTAATTTGATACCTTCGCTATTTTAAAATAACATTTCACGGAGCTTGAGGATTCTAGATACTGTTTATTTTATTACAAAATAACTTTTCTAAGAACGTAGTTGTTTTACCTTTTAAAAGATAAAATCACTATAAGCTATTATTAGATAGTTTTTTTTACAATCGTCTACGTTTTTATTTCATTTGTATGATTCTTTTGTTTAGTTCGTTTGTATGGTACTACGAACGGCTACGTAAGTAGTAGACGTCTACGCCGTAGCATCGAAATTTTCGGTCGAAGTGAAGCATATATCCAAGTTTTAATTTACGATAATGGTACATACAGCGTGTCCCAAAATTCAATGAGAAAACAGAAATGGTGTATAGCCAGCTCGATAACTACACCGGGAAAATACTAAAAAAAAATCCAACTCTTTTTGTTTAAAAGTTACATTAACTTTTGTAACTTTTTTTATAATTTAATAATCTAAACCATTAGATTAGGCATTGTGGCTACAAATAAGAAGATATTCCTGCAATTTTTTTTTGTATTATGATATTCGACATACTTTAAAGTAATATTTAGTATTATTAAAATACTCGGGAACTTTATATAATAATTTATGATTAACGTTGAATACTTGTTACATTACATTTGTTTTCCTATCCGTACAACCCATTAAAATATTCTGGGTTATAACTTTATAACAATAATTAGAATAAAACCAGTTTAACTTGAATCGTTTGTACAGTGCAAACGACCAATAAAATCATAACAATGTAAAGCAACAACGTTGACTGCGGAGCTCCACATAAATTAGTCGTCAGAGGTAGAGATTAATGAGCTTGTCGGATTACTTTGAAGGTAAAGACCCATATTCTATTTAACAAAGTTAATATTTTAAGTTCAAAAATCGTTATATTCATGAGTTAATGTAATTTTAATTACAAACTTTGATTTAACAATCCTCCTGCTCCTATGCTTTTAAAAAATCCTCCCATTATATTATTATAGTGTAAATCTCACGAACATAAACATATCCTCATCTCTTTCATTGTCTTTTATTGAAGAGAGATAATGATATTTTTGTATAGCTGTTTTTGCAGTGGGTACAAAATAAATAAAACAGCATGGTCATACGAGATTAATGTCACACTCCCTGCACGTTTTCTTGCATTCAGATGTTCAAATGCAAAACGCATTGCATTTGCTGATTAAAACTATCGCATGATACGTTTTTTTAAACATCGATAGTCGTATTGGAATATGTCATATTTGTGAATGTGGAAGTAATTTTTTTAATGTTACTTTTTGTTATTACTGAATATATGCTTCTGAATGTTATAGAGAAAAGACTCGTCGAAGTATACTAAAATGTATTGGAAAGAAAGGAACTTAGTAACGGATTTTTTTATTGTTACTAGCTGTCGCCTGCGACTCCGTTCGCGCGGGATGAAAAAAAGTTAATTAGTCGTAGCTTATGTGTTCTTCCATGCTATATACTACATCTGTACCAAATATAAAACAGATTCATGCAGCCATATTGGTGATACTTTCAAACAAACATCCATCTATACAAACATTCATATTTATAATATTAGTAAGAAGCAAGATAAGTAAGATTTTACTTTTAATGTGAGTTTTATCTATTAAGTACAATTGTTTTTTTAATAATTGATATCTGGTATATGTATATGGATATGTTAAATAAAAATTGCGTTTGTGGAGTTAATAAAACAATTCAAAATGTATAAAAATGCAGCCAGTATTTCAACATTCTCCCAATTAGTCCATCCGGAGATCGGTAGGTCGAACCAATAAAAATTGTAAATCTGTCGGCTAAACAAAAACTGCACAGTTTACCAATTATATCTTACAAACAATAAAATATAAATTGATACAAAACAGACTGCCAGTTCTTTTAACGGATTTCCGAATTTAAAAACAAAGAAATTATATTTACCCAGATGATAATTAAGATCACGGTTATAAATGTAAATTAATTAACATAATATAAAGTAACAAATATAACAACAGCAAAGGTTTAAAGTTTAAACATCATTAACAAGTATAATTTTTAGGTTTCAGTACCTCGAAAGGTTGAAGATCGAACCTTTATAGGATCACTTTGTTGTCCGTCTGTCTGTCTGTAAAGACCCTTTTTTAATGTGTATCTGCGTGATACTCAGCAATAGCTTGTATCATCTATCCCGCAATTTGAATGTTATCCGAGCACGCGCGATCAAATTGTTTATCAGAATTGATTAGATTCGTATTTACATTTCGATTAATGTTGTACGGAAGTTTGTTTGGATTAATGTCGTGCGGCCGCTAGCGGTCAGCGAATTGAAAATCCATCACACGGACATAATGGCGGCTTCAAATTAGATCGATGTGAAATCGATTTGTTTGTAGTACGTTGATTTGTTATATAGTTTAACATTTCACACGTGTTATGTGTGAAAATTTCACGTTTATGTCAACCGCATATTCCACAAAATAGTATTATGGAAGTTATTTAACCCTTATGTTAATTTTGTATAATATACCATACATACAACTGTATAAAAATATACGATCACTATAAAATAATTTTTAACTTAGTTTTATTAAACTTATTTTTGCTTATGCGTATTTTTTGCTTTTCTTCAAAAAAAAAAATCTTGCCACAATAAGGGTTAATATATGCCTACGGTAAGAGCACGAAACAATTTTTTTTAATGAAATCGTATATAAATAGCATAGTAAATCAAATTACAAATTTAAAAGCAATAAAATTAATAATTAATTACTTGTAAATGAATACAAATTTGGTGCAGGCTAAAAAGATATTATGTTTGTCAATATTTTCATAATAAAGAGTTAAAACCCGTACACTTTCATTTAAAAACACTGCACCGCTTTAGGACAACGGCAGAGCCTTTAATTGGTGTGACGTCACAATGACACGGCTTCGCACTTTACAACTTTATTAATTAACAAGTTTCATACCGTTTGACTTGACGGACTCGTGATTTATTATTTTAAGTAATGACTCAATTGTCTTTTTATTCAGGTAGCTATTTTTATTTAGACTCTATTATCTTTTACTTAGGCCTAATTTGTTTTATTGTTATAAGTTTTTATGATTTAAATTAGTGGAAAAAATATTATTAATGAAAATACAGCGATTCTACAAAACGTTTTTTTCACTCAGGATCAATATTATTTCTCATTTAACGTGAATCTTCTTATGCAAAACTATATAAACATATTGTTGCCTCATTTTTTTCTTATAGTATGAAAGGGATAACGATATCTATATACTCAAGTACGTAATAGAAAACCCATACATACAATTTCATTGCATAGAGTCTTCTTAAAGGATACATTTATTATTTAACGTTGCACAGAATAGCCCTGTCAAAACTTAAATCCTGCCTGTCTAGGAAACTAACACGCCTGGTAGGTGATGCCGTCGAAACTAGAAATAGCGACGTCTAACATTGGAGTAGACATTACCGAAATAGTTAGCACTCAGACATCTTTGACGGTATAGAGTTTCACAAATAGAAAGATAAATCCTTTCTTAATATTATAGTGCAACAAAAGTATTTATGAAATGTGAAAAACATTTTTTTTACTAATCTACTCCATCGTCCATAGGTTTAAGAACACATAGGAAAACATACAAACTGATAAATATTTACTTTCATTAATTTTAATTAACTGATTAATTTTCTATGATGTAATTTAATTAAGAACGAAAGTTATGAAATGCATATTTTAAAGCCATTTTTTACTTACATTCAATGAGTTAATCTTGAAAGTTAATCATTCACGAGTGAGTGGTGAATGGAAATGTTGCGGTTGAATGAGTGCCGCGAATGAATCCCTCCGATGTAGGTTATATTGAAATGTTTTTCAATCTCATCAAACCCTGATTTTTTATTGCAATCGCAAAACCTTAAAATACTTATTTAATTATTTTTCAACAGCAATAACAAATTGGAAAGAAATTTTGCGTTTACTTTTATTAAATACATTTGTTATAACAAGGATTTTGGTTGAATAAGAAATACAAGAATCACCTTAAAAAATAATTTGATTGGTTTTTGACATCTAAAAGGTTATCAGGAAAACTCAAAGAATAAAAGACATGATAAATTTAATTTGTACTTACTGCATTTTAACGAGACAAAAATAAAACTTAATTTAGTGTTTCTACTGAAACAAAGCTTTGACCCGATGGACGGGTAAAAGTGGCGACACCTGCCGGCTCACAACTGCAACGCTTTTAGCATTTAAAGTATATTGCGGCGAATTTTATTAGTATGAATTTACATACACGCCATTTAGTCTTTGACTTTCTTGTTCTTTAACCATTCCAGTAAAGCTGTGATATACAGCTTTATCTTGTGTAAGACAATGACGGACTTTTTAATGATCCACAAGTATCTATTAGTACTATTTTAATTGCTGAGATTTCTTTGAATACTGTACAGTCAGCTACGTAAATATGTATACATTCTGAAATCTACAAAAAAGAGTATAGGCTTATTATTTTGTTATTTATTATTCAGTTTCAAAAATATGTATACACGCATCCTTTCGTATGCTTCAAATTATGATTACATGTTATTGACGAATTCATGCTTAAGTATTTTTGAAACAGAAACCCTATACAAGTTTCTAAGTTGTGTAACTTTATTCTTATTTATGCAGCTGACTGTAAATTTTATTAGAATGTGTATGAGTTAAAAGTTGAGAATTAAGACTGTCGAAAAGAGAACCTTATTAACAAAGGATATTGAAGAACAATTTTCACATATTCGTAATATTTTGAACTGTACATAATTGCACAGAAAGTTTGTTAGTTTTGACTTGACTTGTGGACTTTCCAACAGTCGCGTTTATGAAAGTCGCGACAGTCTATGTACAGGTGCACTTTGTGGATGTTTCAGTTTGCAAAGCACTTGAACTATTCATGCACTTACTTTAAGCAATTCTGTTTGTTTTACAAACAATTTTTAAAAGTAACCTAAATTGATTTAATTTTAAAATATTAAATGGCTTCAAAGATAAAAAGTTTTATAGTAGAAAGATTTATTAATTTAATAATGACATATAATTTAAATATTGGATATAAAATACTTTGTTAATTAAAAACTTTGAAACGTTCTCTATATAATTGTGACACATTATACCTAAATTCTAGCCGACTTCAAAAAGAAGAAGATTAACAATTCGTCTGTATTTTCTTTTTTTTATATCATAAAGTGGCAAATGAGCGAGCGGCCACCTGAAATCATTATTTTTAACGCTTATCTATATATAAGCGTTAAACGAAACGTCACATTGTAAAAAGCATATAAACATAAGCGGGGTTTAAGTAAGTTCTATATAAAAGCGAGAGTCAAATAAACACACTTGGTACGCTAAGTCATAATGTAAGCCGAGAGAATCCGGAACGTATACAACATTAGCTCTTGTTTACAATCGCGATTTAAAATAGAGTTGCAGAAAGAACTGGCTTTATATTTAACAAAACATTTACATATATTTTTTAGAGTTGGTGAATAAATCAAATAAATTTTATACACCTTTGCACCTCTTTATCTATGTTACTTTGTATGAATTGGTTTCTTTGTTGTGTGTGCCAATGATGTATACATAGTTCTTGAATAACACAAAAATATAATTCAATCTATTAGAGATATATGTAAATTTAATCCACTACTCTACTCCGAAGTTATTCTGTAATTCGCTTAAAAATAAAACTGGAAACGACACAAACAACAGACTTAAGTAGACTGCGAATAAACAAACAGCACTAATAAATTACATTATCCGTCTGAGAAAATTCGAAACTATAACCACTTTTATCATTTGTTAAACAATGTGTTTATTTTATTTCATACTAGCTGTAGTCCGAATCCGTTTGCACGTAATAAAAAACTTAATAAGTAGCCTATGTGTTATTCCGCGGAATCCAAACAGTCCTTCTCAAGATACCTTCATACAAACATCCATCCATCCATTCCTCCATCCATCCAAACATTCGCATTTCTAATATTAGTAAGATCAACGTAAAGCCATTAAAATCTTTAATTAAAAATTATTTATCAATATTTTTATTTTATTTTAATATTTTTTTTAATACGTGAACACCGAGTGCATTACGAAATTTTTTCATCACAATGGTGTTTTTTGTAAATTCTAAACGGACATAGTATTATGTATAGCATGTGTTTGTTTTCATTTCTATTACTCACGTTTAAAGATAAGTATTATCTTATCGTATTCGCAGAACTAAATGATAACGTAACAGTCATTGTGATTATCGAATGTGGATCAATAAAATCAACTTGCGTTGTGCTAATGGAAACAGTTTCAAACTGATAAACAACGAATATACATTTAATTGACTTGTCTGTGCTTTATATAATATTAGGTAAGTAAAATACATCAATTCTTCTTTTTAATTATAGTAAATAAGAATAAGAATAAATTTATTTCACAAAAACACGTTAGAATAATATACAGTAAAGTATGTTGCAGACCCCGAACTAGGCTGAGCCTGTATCTCGGGGCCTAGGAGTGCACTAGCCATAAACAAAAAAAAAACAGTACGTACATATCATGTTAAACTAAGCGTGATATTATGAGATACAATTTGGAAAATAAGAAAATACATGAAGACATTAAACTAAGTAATTTTGAACTGCAAATAATATCAAAGGATAGCATGTGTGTGTATATGCGTGTGAGTATGTGAGAAAGTGTGTGTGTGTGTGTTTTAAGTTAGGTGCGCAGGTGAATTAAATAGTATGATAATAACTATAAGTTAAAGTTATATGATTATATAAGAATTATTCTTTACCTGAATATAGGGTCTATGGGATGTTCAATAAAATTTATTTCCACATTTCTAAGATAAATAGCTAATGACTAAATCTCTAGAGATATCTTGAAGGGGAATATCCAGTCGTTAATTTATCTTCTTTCTTGACAATTTATTAGTCTTAATATTGTCTTTGTAATAAAAATAACCACGCATTAATCACGCTGTTATTATTTGAGATAACAATAGAAAAATAATACGAAATTCCCGATAACACGATAACAAAGAATGTCATTTTAATGTGTTTCATTTTTATAATAATGACATTGAAAATACATTAAACTGGTATTTAATTATTTATTTACCATTAAATTTATGAATAATTTAAATATGTTTGCTAAATAATTAAACTGAAAACAATTACTCATAATTATTATTCGATAAAACGATTAAATGGATATTAATTTTAAATTCTAGTACAACACTGATGAAATAACTTCTGCTTTAGTAAAATATACAATAAATCAAATACAGTTTTTAAATGTTTATAGTAGTTTAGTGAACGTAAGCTTTTTTTGTAACTTTTCTTGGTTTTCTTCTTACAGAAATGCCGCCGCCCCACGCACTACCTTGCGGGCCATACTGCGGTACTGGGAACTGTGCACCGCATTGTTACCACAGGAACAAGATCACAGTGTATCCGACGCCGCCGCAATACCCGCCGACCCACTATCCACCGCACTATCCCCATCAGCCCCCACCTCATCACCCACATCATCCTCCCCCACATCACCCACATCATCCTCCCCCACCGCATCATCCTCCCCCACCGCATCATCCACATCATCCCCCACCACCACATCATCCTCATCCCCCACCACCACATCATCACTTACCTCACCACGATTTGCGGTAGATCATCAAGACTGTGTTAATGTGGACTACGACCTCAATTTTTCCATATCCAAAATTCCAAGATCTGTTTATGATTCAATGTTATCATTTTTCTAAGTACTCAATCATTAGTGATTATAAAGATTACAAAAACCTGATAAGATAACAATGATTTTTATGAGAAATTAAATGATTACAAATGCTATAACCAATTCTTATTTCTTATAGAAAACTAGAGTTTGTGCAGACTTTCTGCTGTATCTGTATTAGCTAAACTGACTACTTGTTGCACCTTATTCATTGTTTCATTTCTTGTAGCAATCAATTAAAATTTATTTGTGTAACAATAAATACTACATTGATAAACTTGTGTTGAGACTTCCATTTAAGCGTCCGGTAAATACTTTGATAATAAATAAGTTCCTTCATTTTTAATGTTGCGAATATCTTGATATACTTCGAATTTAATAGAAACATTTGTAATTACTTGTTCGTTTCCTACGGAGAGAATGGACGTTGAAACCCAACAACGTTCTTATTAGCAAAGTTTTTCCTTATAACAAAATTACGTACACCAGATGTGTGGGATAGTATTTGGCACAAGTATCACGGGAAAAACGTCAATTCCTCGTATAACTTTGCGTTTATACTGAATATGAACAGATTACGTATCGTGTTTTAATTGAAAGTTGAAGAAATATTACGTCGAAATTATTTTTGTAAACGCCTGTAGAAAAATAATATCACTATTTTTTTTAAAAAAGATTACATTTTGTTTTTGTTAGGGTCTATATCCAATCGTAGGGATTTACTAAATTATTTTTTTATATTGTGACCTTTGCGATTTAATATTTTAAGATAATATTTATTACAGTGAAGGATAATGTATTTGTACAACATATAAGTACATTTCAAAATATATTTCAGTGAGCGCTAAAGCAGTTCAGTTGTGTTCAGTTTCGCAACTTTTGGAAAGTAATCAAGAGAGTTGTCGGGATTTGGCCGCCAATCGGCTGCCAATATTCTCTATCCGCATAAGAAAAAACTTGTGGAAACAAGTTAATTGAAAACACAACGATCACGTAGCCTAACCAGGCAGATCTTTTTACCACAACAAGTTACTAGCCGAGTTCAAAAAGAAGAAGGTACGGTTGCAACTGGCTACTATGCAGTTTAACTGTTCAATTAAATCTGAATGTAAAGATATTCGCGACTTTTAGAATTCTCTATCATAAATTATCATTTCATTGAAATCGTATAAGTACGTACTTTAAAAATATTTGTTTTTCTAGTTACAACAACAATTGAACACTGCAACACTTTTAATAATGTTTGTTGTTTCTAGTACGAACAAACGGCAACAAGTT
Source organism: Papilio xuthus (assembly GCF_000836235.2). Lineage (NCBI taxonomy): Eukaryota > Metazoa > Arthropoda > Insecta > Lepidoptera > Papilionidae > Papilio > Papilio xuthus. The sequence goes on from NW_013531716.1 coordinate 3,104,516, forward strand.
ACGAACATCGTTATATCTGAGCAATTCTGTATCACGTGGAAAAGAGTGACAGTTATCTATATAAAATATAAAAGAAAGTCGTGTTAGTTACACTATTTATAACTCAATAACGGCTTTACCGATATGGTGGAAAATTGGTGAGGAGGTAGCTTAGAGCCAGGAGACGGACATAGGATACTATTTATTCGTTTTTTTTAATTGTTTTTTTTTCGAATTTATGCCTTGAATAGCTGCTTTTTACGAAATGTATGCAAATCTTGTCTTTTAATAATTCATAAGCTTTCAAATATTCAACTGAGAATGACGTCATAGCAAGTTAGTACAATATAGTTAACGATTAGATAAAGTTACGGTAATAATAAACATATAAAGCTTCATCGCAAGGATAGAGTTGATAAGAATTAAAAGACAAACAGATGTTATATTTAAAAGATCTTTTATAATTACTTGGACAGTGAAATAGTTAATATCAAACATTATCTAGTTATCACTTTTAATAATTAAATTCCACAATTTATACAGAGTACTAGTGAATTTAGTACATTTACACTTTTCTTTCGAAACAAAATAATCTTTTTTTTTTTTTATTAATTTGCCAATGTAAATTAAGTTTAATACAAAACGTGTTCTATCTAAATCTTAATTGAAATAACGAGGATTCGCGGAGGATTTTTATTAAAGTGCGGCTTAAATTTTAAGTTAACGACTAACGTACAGTTTACGTACTGTCCTAAAGAAATTATATTATCACTACCTGTAGTCCCGAAACCGTCCGCGCGGAATTCTTGTGTTCTTTGTGAAATGTGTTCTTCCACACTATGTTCTACATCCATGTCAAATTTCATCGAGATCCATGCAGTCTGGTGATACCTACAAACAAACTTCCATCCATCTAAACATTCGTATTTATAACATTATTAAGATATTCTTTATATGAATTTATAACTGTTTTTTCATTTTTTAATTGTAAATATTATATTGATAAATGTACATTTTTTTTACTATTTATGAATTATACGTCAGTGGGACTATCACGAATATTTATGACAATAGCCATCGTATCGTCACGAACAAAATTTGTGCAGCGCCCCTATTGAGCGAAAAGTACACCAAAAATCTCATACTAATTTTGACATAATTGACGATGATGTTACATTAGCCATTACTAGGCGCACAGCTATCTCGCTATTTACTATTTATTTAGTACGATTAAAAAAAAACAATTTATTTATCCGTAGCGATAGGCTGTCTTACATAGATTGAAGTTTATAAATTTGTGTTTAGTCGGCCATTTGTAAAACAGGGGCGCGTGAATAGTTAACGCGTGAGTTACGTTTACTGCGCTCACGTGACGGCGCGCAACTCCGACGTTGTTTGCATTTCTTTTAGCTCAAATAAATATTGTACTCGTTTACCTTACGCTCATGATTTGAATATTATAAATATATGTTTATAATTTATCCACTGCGTGAGTCATGATTAAATATAATATCACGCAAAGGGTGAAATTATAATAATTATAGTCAGGGTTATTTCTATTAACAATTATATCAGTTTTAGGGTTCCGTATCTGAAACGGAACCCTTAAAGGATCATTTTGTTCTCCGCCTGTCTGTCTGTCTGTTAAGACCCTTTTTCTCAGGAACGCGTGATGGTATCTCTTCCTGTCTCGCTCTTACATTTTTGTCTGTTGATTTTTCTATAGTGATTCCCACGAGTTAGGTAGATCTAAATGTCCACATTTTAGGGACGCCTAGGGTAAGTTAGCTTACTGAGGAGGTCGCCAGGTATTACATTTAACACTATTTCGACTGTAACCGAAATATACAAAATTGTATTTTAAAGATATTTAAAAGCAAATAAAATGTACATATACATATAATACGTATAGTATTCGTTTATATTTAACAACACCATTACTGAAGTGCGAGTTCAACTTCGACATTATGAAATGGAATTATTAATAAAAAGTTCTGTCATCAAGTTGACAGGAAAATTTAATTTGGTTGAGAGCGTGCCTGCATAATGTATGCCATCTGCCGGCACAAGGAGTGTCTATCCTTTTCCAACGCTGTTATGTGTTTAATATTTTACATATTCTAGACTTGATTATTTATTATCACAATATAATATTGTATTACAGTGGATTGCAAGCCTTACTCTTGCGTATTTTGAAAGGTGTTTACATTGTCCGTAAAGTTCAAATTTAATTGTTTAATCCAATCTATTCCCTTATTACTTTAAAAACGATCTAAAGATTGCAGAACAACATTTTCTTTTCATAAATTTCTTATTCTATATTATACATAAATCTCTTTGTACAAGTTGCTTAAAAATAAACAAAATTTATATTTAAAATGTTGTTATAAAGTTGAAAATAAACACGAATAATCAAATCATAATCCTTCATGACCGTAAAAAATCGATTATAATAACTTTCAAATATTTTAATTTAAAAATCGCCAACGAATCCAATTCTTTAGTACCAGTAAGAAAAAAGCAGTTAATGTTTGTAATTACTGTTTCGGTACAAAAGTACTAGGAAAATAGAAATATTCAGTTAAGAAATATCGTTCATATGAGTACACATCCCGGGAGACTGGCTCTGCATCCCATGCTATGATATTGGGACAAAGTTAAGTGCGCCCTCTCGTATCCGACATACATTCCAATTAAAAACTTTTTCTTTGTTACTGGAAAGAGTAGATGCATTGTGACTATGCAGCTCGGAGTTTCACTATATTTATGAAACAACGCATCGCTTCAAACTATTATTTAATTAGCTTAACTCTCGACTTCGTTCAGAATTCGTAGATTTATTGTCAATTTTTTTTTACTGGGTTAAGGAAACAAATAATTCAAACCTTTTTTCTCGATTCATCATCATATGTACTGAGGAGCTCGGAGGCTAGATATCATCATCATTACAAAAAAGATATCATCATCATCAACTCACTATACGTCCCCACCGAGGGGCTCGGAGCCTACCCTAAATTAAGGGTGAGTAGGCCATAGTCAACCTCGCTGGCCCAGTGCGGGTTGGTTGACTTCACACATATCTTTGAATTTCTTCTCTGATATGTGCAGGTTGCATCACGATGTTTTCCTTCACCGTAAGAACGTCGGATAAATAAACATATGTAAATCGAAAAACATATTGATACATGGCGGAATTCGAACTCAGGACCTGCAGATTGCAAGTTAAGTGCTTAAACCCCTGAGCCACCGACGCTCTCGATTAATCGATATAATATGATAATGATCTTTTATTTTCAAACAAAATGATGAATGACAAATTAATTAATACGAAAATAATGGCCTTGAGCACAAAGATCCATAACTCATGAATAAATAAAACAGTGAAATTTGAAGCTTGTTTTGAATTTTTTCGTCGTTGAAATATGAGATACAAAATGAAACCATACATTTAAGTTAATGGGAAGCAACCGTGCACGTAGTCAAAAATAAGTGAGTGAAGTGAACACAATTTTTAACTTTAGCGACGTAGCCTTAAGCAATTTGAAATAGTATTTTTAAATTAACGTTGTCGTTATATGCAAATAAGACTATCATACGCAATTAATTGAATTGAAAGCAATATTGTACATAGTTAATCTTACATAAAAATTAATATAATTTAGACTTTAATCTACGTCGGTTTTTACTTTGTATATATCAATTTGCCTAAGTAACGTAATGTTATAATGCACTCACGCTCTTCATTCAATGGCCAATTTTATTTGATGCTTTTGGAATAATTTCTTCTCATTCTTCTATGAATCGAGAACACGTCCATAGATTGCAATTCTTCAGTGTGCTACGATACGATAATAAGTAATAGAATTATATAGCTACTAATATTATAAATCCGAATGTTTAGATGGATGGATGTTTGTAGATATATTTAGAACGGCTGAACGGATCTCGCTAAAGGCATAGATGTAGAACATAGTCTGGAAGAATGTATAGGCTATTTATTTTGTTTTAAGTTCCACGCGGACGAATCGCGGGCAATAGTTAGTATGATTATAATAATCGATATTGCGGAATAAATTTATATTATCAGGGTAACTGTTATTCGATATAATGTTAACATTTGAATATAACCAATAACCAAAGTAATCATAAATTTAATGAGAGTATCTAAATTCAAAAGGATGTCGTGACCGAAAACACCTTGTTACGACTCTCTGGAGTGTCGTAATGGCGTGCTCAAGGTATAATGCCTACCATGGAATTGGTATTAATGTCACCCCTTATAACACCTCCAGCTGATACAAATTTAGATAAAATTTACACGAAAATTGAAACTTACCTCAATAATCCTATAATGTATGCTTTAAATATAAAAGTTATATAGTAAGGTGTCATAAAGTAATCTATTATTAGTCGAAATTAAGTGAACTCATATTGACGTCCGCCTTTCCTTTGTGATAAATGTAAACGTTAGTAACCACTGGTTGTTTAAACAACAAACATCTTGCCATCTCTCTTACTCTATCTGATAAAATTGAAACAACTATATTTTATTGCACAGATATGTCGGTAGTGGACACCGATAATAAAGAGAAAGTAGGTTTAGTAGTTGCGACAATTTTACCTTATTTATACTCGCTAATTTTGTTTGGATATTGCGTCGTATACATTTTAAAACATTCATATTTTCGCTGTACGCTTATGCCTTAGAATTGCATGCAACGGTAACAAAGCTCAGGTTAATTATGAACTTAGCTTTTGACATAACTGGCTCGATTAAAAATTCAGATACAAAGTGCAAAGTGATGTTGCAGTCGCGTCGAGAATAGAACGGCGAGACTGGTCGACCGCGCCGCGCCGTACCTCCGACTGCAGTCCACACAAATAGAACAATCAATGTAACGGTTTATGAAAACTGACACTTTGAATTTATACTTTACAGCATATTAAATATTAAGTGACAGAATAATCTAACTGCAATACTCTAAAAGTCTTTATTAGTATAAGAAATCCATGTGATTTAAAAACCCTTAATCAACAGTTAGAAAAGAATGTTCATGTTACACTTATGAGGCTAAGCACCAAGTTATATTGCCTCGATTAAAAATTGAAAAAAAAAATTACCCATCATAAATAAAAGAAGTTATATATTTACACTAATATAAATATTTACATAATCAAATAAAGTGTATTTTAGTATTATTATGTTTTCTTTTTCTCTCGTCGATTTCAATTATATTCTATTAAAAGTTCAAAGGTATCGAATGTAATAAATCAAAATTAATTACAGTCACCCTTTTGTTAAACAGTTCAGATAACAAAGGCATTTGTGAGAATTAAATTATTTGATACAAACAAAAACAAGTATCCTGTTAATAGAATTTGTCCGCGACTCCGTCCGCGCGGGATTAAGAAAAACCTTAATTAGTAGCCTATATGTTATACCAGGCTACATATATGTCGATTCAGCGAGATCTGTTGAGCCGTTCTAAAGATATAATAACAAACATCTATCCAAACACACATTAATCGTATTTATTATATTAGTAAAATAAATATTGTTCACCTATTTACTTAACTGTAACCTAGTACTTATGTTAATCATACAAGTTAAGTTTTAAGATAAAAACTTAACTACCTTAAGTCTACGATACTTCTCTATTAAATTAAATTAAAAACATACATTAATAATACGAGTGTATAAGATTTATTCAGGCTGTAATTAATATCTCAATATTGATTATGCTATTCTTGGTCGCCAGCCTGCCGTCTGACAGGTTAACTGGCAGTGTGGATTTTGCAGAAAGTGCAACATCGCTTTGCACTTTGTGCATTAATTTTTAACATACCTGAATTTATAGCATATACAAATTTAGCATCACTGATTCGATTTGTTGGCTTAATGGTTGTTGAAGATTCCGCTTAAGTTTGTGATTTTTTATTTATATTACAGACAGACAAATAAATACAATAAAATTTATACGTGTAAAATATCATAAAGATTTTAGTTACTTTAATATCAAAAACGTAGAAATAACTAGTCTACAACGAGATTTTAATAAATTCGAAACGTGACAACGAATCTTTTAAGCGTCTACTTGAAAATATTTAAGCAGTTTGATTTAAAATTGTAAGTGAAAAGAAGGTGAAATTTAAAATGTAATTAGAAAAATTCCATGTCGATTTTTGTGAACTATAATTATAAAATGACAAAATAAAATTTGAATTTTTTTAATATGTACTTAAGAATTAACTAAAATATATTAATAAAAGGAGTCCAAAGGGAAAAATATAATTGCCTAAAGAGGCTAATTATATAACTATTAGAGTAAATCGATGAGTACAGTAACGGAATAAATAAAAAGTACATTTTAATTTCAAATATAATTAATATAAAAAATGTAACCAAGAAAAATATTATCTTGTTATAAAATTGTCGAAACTTGTCTTCTTTAGTATTCCAAAAAGCTTTCACATCAATCACTGTAACGCCTGAAGCTTATCCAAATCCACCAATTTATTTTGTTACCTATCTACTATCACGATGTATATTTTACATTTTCATGATGAAACAAAACCTCTATAATTCTATCATCTATTCTTGAATATTAAATCATTTTCTACAAATCTAAATCACAGTAGCGTACTCTAAGATGTTAAGTGGTCGCCATTAGTACTTAACAGGTTCACTTAGTAAACAATTAAACTCTGAGTGCATTAACAAATACAAAATTTAGTAATTAGTATAACTAGTGTCAATCGTTATACATTATTAAAGTCATAAAGTGTAATATAAATATAATTACTATGTAAGTACTACTATGTCAATGAAGTTTTTTATAGTAAGTCTGTATTGTGTTGCTTTTCCGAAGAAATAAAATAATTCTTTTAACAAAATAATACCTTTTTGCTATGACATTGTTAATAAGCGTATGTTAAAGTTTTAACATTTTTAAAGGTCAGAAATAATGTAATTTTAATGACGCATTATGAAAATTAAATAAAGATGAATAAAACTTGTTACTTAAGCGGTACTGCATAAGTATGCTAAGTTTAAGCTGCATGTCGTTTGCATAAGTAAGTCTTGAAACTCGCCGCGTGGCTGACTTTTCTAATTTCAACTAATGTTAATAAATTTTTAGATTATTTTATTAAGAAATATTGATTTAGAGTTTAAGTTTAATTTACACTTCTCATTAGAAGTCATTACTCGTAAGAATATTTAGTTGACTTGTAAGTTAATAATTTTTTTAAGGGTCAACTTAAACTCAGCGAATTTAAATGAAAACACTTAAACAGTTTTTTAGGCAATAACATGTTATGGTAATAATCATACGCTTTTAATTTAAATTTAATTGATTTATGTTGCGTTTTTCCGTTATTTAGGAAAAGCTTTTATAAACCTGTGTGATAGATTTTCAATTAACTGTTTGCTTCCAACCACGCAACATTGATTCAATTCAAATTAAACAAACAATTTGGTCGAAACAACCTCGATGTTTGATATGCACTATCAATTGTAAAATGATCGACAATGTACTATGCAATTAATTTAGTGTTTTCGCTTTCGAATGTGTATAAAAAGACTAGCTGTCGCCCGCGACTCCGTCGGCGTAATAAACCAAAAATTTATAAGTTGTTCTTCTATATCTATGACTTTCAGCGAGATCCATGTAACTGTTCTGGAGATACCTTGTAATAAACATCCATGCATACATACACTTGCATTTATATTATAAATAAGCATATACTCAAATTCCTAAGTTAAAAAAGGACGATATTTAAAGAATTTCATAAACCTATATTTGCATCACATAACATAGTTATGTATTTTATTTTATCAAACAAAATAAATTGAATTTTAACTGTAAAGCACAACTTACGTCTTATATTAATTTTCATAGATAGTATGGTTTTCTATGAAAATCTATAAGACCGTAATTCCAAATACTTTGGTTACATTTCCCTTATACACATAATGTTCAAGAAGTTTACGTTATTTAGTACTTATCATCAGTTATATCAGTCGAGCTTTAAAAAAAAATATAGTTCTACTTTTATAATAATGCCAGCCTGTTCCATTTCCCATGTAAGCTTGTGGCTCCCTCTGTATCACGCAATCACGTTTGTTCCACAACAGCGTGACAGATAATCATTTTTATTCGTAGCAAAGAACACAAAGCTTTGACTTGCCGACAACTCATCATGGAAAATATATTTTTTATATAATTATTATAGTTGTTAACTAGGAATATGAAATTGCAAAGTTACAAGTAATAGCAATTATAAAGCAACTGTAATTGTGTAGAAAAACGTTTGTTACAAATTCTTTATCATATTACTTTTGTAAAATAACATGTAATGAAATGTGATTTGTATGGATCACATTATTCTTCACAGTCTAAAGTTTTTTATTCAAATGCGAAAATGGAAAACCCGATTAGTAGAACAAGTAAATTTTCTTAAAGGACAAAGTTATTGGACCACATTTGTGTTTTATCTATAAAGAGCACACATCCAATTATGTTCTTTTATATGAAGTATGCTTGTTAATTTACCTTATCAATGTTTGTAGTATATTGTATCTCTATGTATATGTGTAGGTAACAAGAGGTTCCGTAGCTAGCGACACGTTCGCACAATATTTGTTCATGAAATTCAGCAGCTGTCACGCAGTTATGCTCAACACGTTTAGCGGCTATTTTTCTTGTTTGTACTGAAATGTTATTTCGAATTATTCACGCGTTTTTTTCAGCAAAATATCCGTTATGATTTTTTGTGTATCACAATCAAATTGTCGTGAAGAAAATGGGGATTAAAATGTAAATTATAGATTTTTTTGTGTATTTTTTCCTAACAAATAAAATGGTGGTTCGAAATATTGCTAGTTTATACTAAACATAGGGGTGGTTAAATAACATTAGAGATAAAGTTTACAGTGACACGTGGTTTTAATATATCAAGATTAAATCCGTGACATGTGTCGTAGAGTTACCATATAAGAGCGAAATAGTAATGTTGACTTGACGTTTGTCAAGTATGATTCTTAACTTCGTATGTAATTACTTAAACTTCTCGCGATTCAAATACGAAAGAGTTTTGATACATTTTTCTTCCTCTATTGTGCACAGAAACATATTTTTTCTATTTTGTCAAAGATTTAAAGGATGACAATATATTTTTGTATACATGTTTCAACAGTGGAAACCGGATCACTATTGGTATATAATAGTTGCGATGTATTTCAAGTTATTAATTTATGTTACAAACCTTAGTGATTAAATATTTAACCTTTAAAGGGATTACTTTCATAATTCCAAGCATTTATTCACTTGTCTCTCAAATTTAATACAATTTACAAACAGCTATTTCTCGAAGCGTCTTTCAAAATTATTTCGATGTCATGTTTTGAAAGCCTTCTATTAAATTCGTGGAATTATTAAGAAAAATATATAAATCAGTTTCCAATCCTTTTATACCAATTTGAATATTCAAAAGTAAGTAATAATTTTCGAATACAAATTAAATTTCTATTTGGGATTTATTTTATTATATCTGTCTGGAAAAGGCTCTAACGATCTGGATCTATAAAAAACTATAATTTATAGCTAATTTTTGCCGAAAATTAAAATAATGTGGCAATGATGTAAAATCAAATTTAAAACTATTTCTTTGAGAAAAAATCTATCAAAATAGTCTAGGCTCTTACATCTGAAAAGATCTTACCAAAATAATAAATGCGAATGTTTAGATGGATGGATGGATGGATGGATGGTTGTTTATTTCAAGGTATCTCCAAAACGGCTGAACGGATCTCAATGAAATTTGGCATAGATTAACATAGTCTGGATGTCTATCTAGAAGAACAAGTAGCCTATGTGTTCTTTCAGACTAATTATGTTTATTTTAATTCGCACGAATGGAGTCGCAGACGACGGCTAGTTACTTCTAAAAGTAAAATAATTTTTATGCTTGTAAAAATATCTTATTATAATTTATCTAGTTAGTGTTAGAAAGTTGAGCAGCACTTTACCGCACACGGCGCGGCGCCTCACATTTTTCCAACATTCCACCCGTCGCCTCGCTGTCAGCAATGGCCCATCATTAAAAGTTTCACGAGTTTACGTTTGTTCCTCCTCTACTCTTACACCAAATGTAAATAAAAATTTAAGCGAACTTTATACAGTCGACTAGAGAGATAGATATATAAAAATCATTACTATATACTACGATAACATAGTTAAGAAATTATAACAAACCTATCTATACAAATTTACCTTTGTAAGGCTGTTTTATCAAAACACATATGTTTATATCATCAATTTAAATACTAAAACTATTTCAAAACAAATCCATAGACAATAAATGACATTTTCAGCCAGAGATATGTGTAAATATCATTACTCATTTCCATAGAACTCTACGTCAATAAATTCCTTTCAACGTTATCGCCTCGTAAAATTAAACTGTTTGAATAACATATTAGAGAGCAAACGTTAGCTAACTTCGATCGTCGTTTATCAAATAAATTCTACGCTCACTAACACCGTTAGCCTTCGATTACGAGAAGTTAAGAGCTCGTTAACTTTGATCTGTTCAAGTTTACTATTGTATGTACAGTCAGCGTCATATAGATCGTCACAGACAAGATATGCAAATATATAGGTACATCAAAAGTAATCAATTATATTGTTACAACAAAAGTCCTCAAAATAATAGATACATTCACCCTGCTCAAATACATCGGTACATACACAGCGTCAAATATATGAGTACATGCAAGATGCTCATAAATATCGTAGCCGCCACAGCGTCATAAGTAATGAAGCAGTCAAGGTGCGCAAAAATATCGGTACATTTGACAAAATTGAACTCTATCTCTATATACTTGTGATACAATTTGGAATAAACTACTTCTGTTACATTCATTTGACACTTTGTATTAACATTATAGGTTGTCCGGAAAGTTCGTTCTGATTTTCGATATAAAGCTTACAATAGACTGTAGCTGAAGTGGATTCATTTTCGGATTTCCACCATTATCAAACGTCACAAAAATTTCTATATTGTGAATAATTTCATTTCATTGGTTGAGATAAAAACTAATTTTTAAAATTTTAGCCAAAAATAAAAGACGTTTTAGGTATAGAGTCGTACCAATATAATTTAAAAACATTTCCAAAAATTTAAGAGAACAGGGTTTCAATTTTACTTATAAAGCGGCACGAACTTACTGGGCAACCCAATATTTTTCTTCTCCTGTCATAACGCTTAAATATATTATAAAAGTTTGTCACGGCGAATATGACAGATACGTAATAACTAATATCAAATTTTGCCTTGTCACAATATATACTAGTTTGGCGCAGTATTATAGTATGTTTGCCGTAATATGTAAGTTTACCGGTTCGAATCGTTATTTTTTCATAACCAGTAAAAATTTGGTAATGTAAAATTTTGCTCGACAATTTTTTTTTTATAATTTTCGCTGTCGGGTAGAAAGAAATTTAAATAAAGTTAACAACAATTAGGTCAGACCATCGCCGGTGAAGTGAGTGGGCGGAGCGTGGATTGTCTTTGCGGGTTTTAAGAATGGTACGCGCGGAAACTATACGTACAAGTGTTATCTACATATGTGTGCGCGCCCACGCACACTGGAATGTTTATTGCAATCGACCAAAAATTTGATGTAGTTTGGATATTGACATTCAGTTTTTTTTCTTTGTTTCTTAAATATAATCAGTATCAGTAAAAGGTAAAAGTAAAAGTGTTATTTTAACGGTACAAGTTTAACAAACATGAGTAATAAACAAATTACATGTCAATAGCATCGCTTTATCTCCTTCATTTTTGTTTGAAATAGAAAAGTACTTTAACGGTAAAACTCAGTCCAAGGCAATATCAAAAAGTACCTTATAACTACGGCGATAGAGTTTAATTACATGTGCTTCGATATTAAAATTAAAAAGTTAAAATATCAAAAAAAATAGTTGCTTGAGATTTGAACCGCCGAACTTACGTACCAACGGCGGCGAACGGTAAGGCCACGAGACCAAACTAGCATATATGATGACAAACTTAAATTTGATGTTGGTTTTATCTAATATCTGTCATCCGCGTCGAACACTTTTAGTAAATTTTGAAAAATGGTTTGATGCAAAGTGTCAAATGAATGTAACAGAAGTAGTTTATTTCAAATTGTATCACAAGTATATAGAGATAGAGTTCAATTTTGTACCTATTATATTTACTGTACAGTCAGCGTCTTATAGATCGTAACAGACAAGATATGCAAATATATAGATACATCAAAAGTAATCAATTATATCGGTACAACAAAAGTCCTCAAATTAATAGATACATTCACCCTGCTCAAATACATCGGTACATACACCGCGTCAAATATATGATTACATGCAAGGTGCCCATAAATATCGTAGCAGCCACAGCGTCATAAGTAACGAAGCAGTCAAGGTGTGCAAAAAGATCGTAACATTTGACAAAATTGAACTCTATTTCTATATACTTGTAGTACAATTTGGAATAAACTACTTCTGTTAAATTCATTTGACACTTTGCATCAAACCACTGAAGTAAGGGATACATTTTTTAGGATGAAACACTGAACTGTAACTTTCGATTCGATTAAGTTAAAAACGTATACATTTTCACGCCTGTCACATATAGGGGTAGGCAGAGACTATGAACTTTTATTTGGCTTATCCAAACTAATCTTCGCAATAAGTTCTTCTTCTTCTTCTTCTTCTTCTCGACTCTTCGACTCTTCGACTCTTCGTCTCTTCGACTCTTCGACTCTTCGACTCTTCGACTCTTAGACTCTTAGACTCTTAGACTCTTAGACCGTTAGACTCTTAGACTCTTAGACCGTTAGACTCTTAGACCGTTAGACTCTTAGACCGTTAGACTCTTAGACCGTTAGACTCTTAGACTCTTAGACTCTTAGACTCTTAGACTCTTAGACTCTTAGACCGTTAGACTCTTAGACTCTTAGATTCTTCGACTCTTCGACTCTTCGACTCTTCGACTCTTCGTCTCTTCGACTCCTTGACTCTTCGACTCTTAGACTCTTAGACTCTTCGACTCTTCGACTCTTCAACTCTTCGTCTCTTCGACTCTTCGTCTCTTCGACTCTTCGACTCTTCGACTCTTCGTCTCTTCGACTCTTCGACTCTTCGACTCTTCGACTCTTCGACTCTTCGACTCTTCGACTCTTCGACTCTTAGACTCTTCGACTCTTAGACCGTTAGACTCTTAGAACGTTAGACTCTTGGACCGTTAGACTCTTGGACCGTTAGACTCTTGGACCGTTAGACTCTTGGACCGTTAGACTCTTGGACCGTTAGACTCTTGGACCGTTAGACTCTTGGACCGTTAGACTCTTGGACCGTTAGACTCTTGGACCGTTAGACTCTTGGACCGTTAGACTCTTAGAACGTTAGACTCTTAGACCGTTAGACTCTTAGACCGTTAGACTCTTAGACCGTTAGACTCTTAGACCGTTAGACTCTTAGACCGTTAGACTCTTAGACCGTTAGACTCTAAGACCTTTAGACTCTTAGACCGTTAGACTCTTAGACCGTAAGACTCTTAGACCGTTAGACTCTAAGAGTCTCTAAGAGTCTAACGGTCTCTAAGAGAGACTCTAAGAGTCTAACGGTCTAAGAGTCTTACGGTCTAAGAGTCTAACGGTCTAAGAGTCTAACGGTCTTAGAGTCTAACGGTCTAAGAGTCTAACGGTCTAAGAGTCTAACGGTCTAAGAGTCTAACGGTCTAAGAGTCTAACGGTCTAAGAGTCTAACGTTCTAAGAGTCTAACGGTCTAAGGACCGTTAGACTCTTAGACCGTTAGACTCTTAGACTCTTCGACTCTTCGACTCTTAGACTCTTAGACTCTTCGACCGTTAGACTCTTAGACCGTTAGACTCTTCGACCGTTAGACTCTTAGATCGTTAGACTCTTAGACCGTTAGACTCTTAGACCGTTAGACTCTTAGACTCTTCGACTCTTAGACTCTTAGACTCTTCGACCGTTAGACTCTTAGACCGTTAGACTCTTCGACCGTTAGACTCTTAGACCGTAAGACTCTTAGACCGTTAGACTCTTAGACCGTTAGACTCTTAGACCGTTAGACTCTTAGACCGTTAGACTCTTAGACCGTTAGACCGTTAGACCCTTATACCTTTAGACCCTTATACCTTTAGACCCTTATACCTTTAGACCCTTATACCTTTAGACCCTTATACATTTAGACCCTTATACCTTTAGACCCTTATACCTTTAGACCCTTAGATCCTAAGACCCTTAGACCGTTAGACTCTTAGACCGTTAGACTCTTAGATCGTTAGACTCTTAGACCGTTAGACTCTTAGACCGTTAGACTCTTAGACCGTTAGACTCTTAGATCGTTAGACTCTTAGACCGTTAGACTCTTAGACCGTTAGCCTCTTAGACCGTTAGACTCTTAGACCGTTAGACCCTTATACCTTTAGAGCCTTATACCTTTAGACCCTTATACTTTTAGACCCTTATACCCTTAGACCCTTATACCTTTAGACCCTTATACCTTTAGACCCTTATACCTTTAGACCCTTATACATTTAGACCCTTATACCTTTAGACCCTTATACCTTTAGACCCTTATACCTTTAGACCCTTATACCTTTAGACCCTTAGACCTTTAGACCTTTAGACCCTTAGACCCTTAGACATGTGTATATGTAAACAGAGAAGACTTGCTATTTTTAGCAATCCAATACCTTCTATTTTAATTTTTTAAGACATAATAATTTAAACAATACTTTCGTCCATCATTTACTGAAATGTTATTTTTTTTTAAACACTGATCTTCTCTTTCCTTTTTTTTTCAAATACAGTTTATTTCCGTACTCACGGTTTTATCCTCGTCGCCAATGTATTTTGAATTCTGAATTTCTTTTGAATAAACTACTTCTGTTAAATTCATTTGACACTGTGCATCAAACCATTTTTCAAAATTTTCTAAAAGTGTTCATCGCGGATGACAGATATGAGGTAGATAAAACCACAGTTTGGTCTCGTGGCCTTACCGTTCGCTGCCGTTGGTACGTAAGGTTTGCGGTTCAAATCCCAAGCCACTATTTTTTTTAATATATAAGCTTTTTAATTTTAATATCGAAGCACATGTAATTAAACTCTATCGCCGTAGTTATTAGGTACTTTTTGATATTGCCTTGGACTAATGAGTTTGACCGTTAAAGTACTTTTCTATTTCAAACAAAAATGAAGGAGATAAAGCGATGCTATTGGCATGTAATTTGTTTATTCCTCATATTTATTAAACTTCTACCGGTAAAAATATCACGTTACCTTTTACTGATACTGATTATATTTACGAAACAAGGAAAAAAACCTGAATGTCAATATCCAAACTACATCAAATTTTTGGTCGATTGCAATAAACATTCCAGTATGCGTGGGCGCGCACACGTATGTAGATAACACTTACGTATAGATTCCGCGCATACCATTCATAAAACCCGCAGTGACAATCCACGCTCCGCTCACTCACTTCACCCCGCGATGGTCTGACCTAATACTTGTTAACTTTATTTAAATTTCTTTCTACCCGACAGCGAAAATTATAAAATAAAAAAAAATTGTCGAGTAAAATTTTACATTACCAAATTTTTACTGGTTATGAAAAAATAACCCTGTATAAGTGATTGATAAAATGAAAAAAAAGTAGCCTGAGATTCGAACCGGTAAACTTACATTTTTTATTATATCATAAGGCGGCAAACGAGCGAGCGGCCACCTAAAATCGCTGAAGTAGCGAAGTGACCGATGCCCATAGACATACGCAATTGCATATGCGTTACCTACCTTTAATCGACAGAAGAGAGGATGCACAGAAAGAAAATATTTTCCCTTTCCATGCATCCACTTCCACTTCCACACCACGGGGAGTGCTCTGAAGAATTGTTTGGAACGATTCCTGCCGCCGAGTTCCGTCATCGGACGACACGACAGACCGCCAGGTTCCATCCACACCATCTCGATGGCTGGCAATCCACAACCGTGCGG